>NC_057712.1:41536730-41586224 GCF_004010195.1 Chiloscyllium plagiosum
GATGTGTATATGAATAGGAAGGGTTTGGAGGGATATGGGCCGGGTGCTGGCAGGTGGGACTAGATTGGGTTGGGATATCTGGTCGGCGTGGACGGGTTGGACCGAAGGCTCTGTTTCCATGCTGTACATCTCTATGACTCTATGACTCTAAAGGTGACAAAGGCTTAGCATTATAAGGTTGGTCACTTGTCAATTGCAAACTAGGTTTATTTCAGAACTAGGCTTCGAGGAAACTTGGACTTAAGATAGGCTTAGCTATGCCTGGAGTCTGGGTTAGTTTGAATAATAGATTGTTAGTAGACTGACTTAATGTTAACAGCAGATTTGACTTTTACCAGACTGAGGGAAAGCTTCAGAAATGTACAATTAAAGCCTTTTAAAAACTACAAGTGTTTTGGTCTTCTGATGTATCCATCAAAGTTAAGTCACATCAGTTACTGGAGTGTTTTCCCCTGGTGAAAACCATTTTTCATTGCATTAGTTAGGTAGTAAGCTATTAACCTGATTTCAGACATAACCAATGTTGATAGCTTCCTGTTTTTAGCAGACCCTGCTGGGGATACATATCATGTCTTTTTTTTTTGTTGATTGCAAGATCAATACAATGCAAGGGTATGAGACCCATGAGAATGGTGTTTGAGCTTGGTTCTAATAATTGATAATTGGAAGTTTCCAGAAATGTATTTAATTTGTATCATGTGTTTTAGCCCAACAAAGCTCATTTCATTTTGAAGTTCAAGCACAAAAGTAAAGCTTTTAAAATAATTTATGGTCATTTAAAATACATTCATTGTCAACAAATAATCTTCATGTTCAGTTGACCAATGCCATGTCCCTTTAACCTCTTTCCTTTCAACTATCTGTCCAATTTAATCTTCAATGTTGACATGGTTCATGATTGAGACAAACTATGAAAATAGTTTTCACAGCCCTGCAGCTGCTTGCGTGGATAGGTTTCTGTTTAATAATCCATTGCCATATCACACTGGAAATCAAGCCCCACTGTTCCTGGAATTATCACTGAATTAAAGCTTGTATCAAAGTGTGCAAAACTCCCCAGTTTACCTGTCGTCTTATACCCAAGTTAACAGAGAACACAGACCAGCGTTCTGTACCAATAAGAATTGCTGTTTATTACAAATAAATAAATTCTAGCTATAAGTAAACAACTGTGAACTCTCGACATACAACTCTCAAGGTTAAAATTCTAATCTCCTTGTAAAAGTGTCTCTACGTACAGGCAGACACCACACAAAATTGGTGTTTTGAGTGGAAGTAAAAATTGGGAAGGCATTTCAGCGGACCTAGTACAAGAGTTCACTGAGATGATCCGTTTTGCTTGTCAGGCCTTAGACCTTGTTGATCTCTCTTCTCAAGGTATTTTTATTTGGGTAGAGGAGGCATACAGAGACTGGTTTACAATTATAACATCTCTGACTTATTGACTAAAAGCCACAGCTTATAGCAGCTGATGAGGGAAAATAAACTGATATTTTTTAGATTTTAGGTGTTTATTTCTGCAAATTAAAGACAGCACCTCCCTTTTCAGAAATCTGAAGGCTTCTGCTATATCATTCACACCCATAAGCTGTTCAGATGCTTGGGATCCAATCATGTAGCTGTTGCAGGCAGAAGGCCTTTGTCATGGACAACACACAGACCAATCAGCTAATTGTTGCTGACCAAACCTCCCTTCATACACAATCCCTGACTACAGTCCATTTGCTGGAACAAGCAATAGTGTAAACAGCACTTGCAATAAGTGAAGATAGCTTGCTTTTTAAAAAGTGCAGCAGTCCCTTGCATTTTGTAGATGGTACACACTGCTGCTACTGTATTCTGTGGTAGAAGAAGTAAATGTTTGAGGTGATAATCAAGTAGGCTACTTTGCCCTGAAAAGTGTTTAACTTTCTGAATGTTGTTGAAGCTGCTCTCGTCAAGGCAAATGGGGAGTATTCCATCACGTCCATTATTTGCACCTTTTAGGTGGTGGACAGCATCTGGGGAGACAGGAGGTGAGTTATTTGTTGCAGGCTTCCTTGCCTCTGACCTGCTCTTATGTCCATAGTATTTATATGGCTAGTCCATTTCCATTTCAGGTCAACGGTAACTCTAGAATGTTGATAGTGGGTGATTCAGCAATGGGAATACTGTTGAATATCAAGGGACAATGATTAGATTTTCTCTTGTTGGAGCTGGTTGTTGCCTGGCTCTTATGTGGTATGTATGCTATTTGCCATTTGTCAGTCCTGCTGCATTTGGGCATGGACTGTCAGTACCTGAGGAATCACAAATGCTGCTTGATATTATGTAATCATTGGCGAACATCCCCTCATCTGACTTAAGATGGAGGGATGGTTGTTGATGAAGCAACTTTGGCCTAGGACACGACCTTAAGAAACTCTTGCTGAGATCCTGGAGCTGAGATGATTGATTTCCAGTAAACCAGCCATCCTCTTTTTTTTTGTCAGGTGTAACTCTAACCAGTGTTGTATATTCTCTCTGAATCCCATTCATTCTAGTTTTGCTAGGGCTTCTTGATACCACACTTAGTCAAATATGCCCTTGATGCCAGGAGCAGTCACTCTCCCCTCACCTCTGGAACTGAGTTCTTTTGTCCATGTTTTAACCAAGGCTGTTATGAGGTCAGGAGCTGAATGGCCCTGGCAGAACCCAAGCTGGTCATTGCTGAGTAGGTGCTGCATGACACTCCTGTTGATGACACGTACCATCACATTTTACTGATGATTGAGAGTAGACTGCTGGTTCATAAAGCAAGCAAAAATGAAAATTGCTGGAGAAACTCAGCAGGTTTAGTATCATCTGTAGAGAGAAAACATGGTTACGTTTCAAGTCCTGTGATCCTTCTTCAAGACTAGTTTGTCCTGCTTTTTGTGGACAGGTCATACTAGGGCAATTTTCCATATTGCTGGATAGATGCCAGTGTTGTAGCTGGACTGGAACGCACAAGGGGTGTGACTAGCTCTGGAGCACAAATCATCAGTACTTTTGTTGGAATGTAGGGAGGAGGGACCTGGGGGAGGGGCATTGGGAATGCGATAGGCGGAAGAAGGCTAAGGTGAGGGTGATAGGCCGGAGAGGGGGTAGGGGCGGAGAGGTTGGGAAGAAGACTGCAGGTCAAGAAGGTGGAGCCGTCTAAGGGTTGGGACTGAGAAAAGATGGGGAGGGGAAACGAGGAAGCTGGAGAAATCCGCATTCATCCCTTGTGGTTGGAGGGTTCCTAGGCGGAAGATGAGTTGCTCTTCGTCCAGGCGTCATATTGCCATGGTCTGGCGATGGAGGAGGCCAAGGACCTGCATGTCCTTGGCAGAGTGGGAGGGGTAATTAAAGTGTTCAGCCACGGGGGGGTTGGGTTGGTTGGTGCAGGTATCCCAGAGGTGTTCTCTGAAACGTTCCGCAAGTAGGCGGCCTGTCTCCCCAATGTATAGGAGATCACACCGGGTGCAGGAATTGTGCATGTTTTTGACCTTGCAAATGCAAAGTGTTTGGCAATTTTTGTTTAGATTATTTTCTTACACACCTACTTTTTAAAAAAATATTTTTACTTTTGCAGTACCATGACAATGGAGGAACTCCTAAAGTCTCTTCAGAAAAAATGTTGTACAGAATGTGAAGAGGCTCATCGGCAGCTAGTGTGTGCTCTTAATGGATTGGCTGGCATTCATATTATCAGAGGTAAACACCAGTTACAAGAGAGTTTTGCATCTAAATATAATGAATAATTATGAAGCTACTATTTTTAATGAAATATCTATGGGACTAGGATGGATAAATTTTGTTTAAGATTTTATATGAGATAAACTGCACTGATTGTGTTGAATGATCACTTTCTTCATTAGAGCTGAATGTTTCGCTCTGTGGCCAACATTCTGCCCATTCATTCTAGATGGAAAATCACAAGCTGCTATGGACAGGAACGAAGTATCCAAGCCAATATCTGAATTTGAGTCTTCTATCTGAACCCAAAAATGTACTAACTTTGCACCATCTGAAATTAGCTATTATTAGTTGAGTTTGAGTATGTGTGCATTTATTATATATTCAATGATATACTGAATCTGAAATCAATTGACTAGAGCTGAAATCATGCACCAAATTTGGAATGCATTCACCATTTTTCTTAATTTTGAATTATATATTAGGGTTTAAAGAGAAATTGAGTTGGCCACTGGAAGTGGTTCTAATACGCCTATTAAAACAATTTGACTGATTGTGTTGTTGTGACTGCTTATTGATTTTCAGTAGCTTTTCTGACCATCATCATGCTGTTTGAGTCAAACTAATAATGAATACTAATCACATATCACTATTTGTTTTTAACAATGTGATGTTTGAGACAATAGATTTCCTTGCCACACATGTCTTACTCAAAGATCTGTTATGACCACTTTTAATTATACCAGTAAAAGGATTTTTTATCAGATTAAACAAGTTTATTTGTGATTCCAGGGAAAGAACTTGCATTTTTATAGCTCCTTTCATGACCTCAGGATGTCTCGGACATTGCAGCCATGATGTATTTCTGAAATGCAGTCCCTGTTGTTGTCAAGTAAAAGCAGTAGTCTGTTTGTACACGGCAAACTTCCATAAACACCAATTTGAGGACCAAATCATGATATTGATTGAGGGATAAATATTGATTTAATACCTCATCTGAAAAATGCCACCTCCAACAGGGACTCATTAGTGTCAGTCAAGAGTTGGTACTTCTATCTGTGAAGTGGGAATGGAAGCCATTCAATAATTTTATATTACAGGTGAATTTGTAACAGCAGTTGAATATTACAGAGAAGTTCTGCGTTCATCCGAAGAGCATAAAGGCAAACTTCAAACAGACTCTTTACAGGTGACTGAGCTAATCTGGATCTTAACTTGCAAATTTGTATATAAATTCCATAATGATCTGTGTTATCAGGAATTTCCAAGAGCCTCATTCTTCACTTACCAATCAACTAAAATGTTGTTCTTTCCAGCGCCTCCACGCTACTCACAATCTTATTGAGCTCCTGGAGGCAAATCACCCAGGGATCCCTCCAACCCTTCGTGATCACAAGCTTCGGGAAGAAGTATGTATCGACCCTCATTAATGCTTCAGTGCTTGTTAACAATACAGAGTCATTCTCCTTTCTTATTTATCATTTCAGAGTTGCCCCTCCTCATTTAGCACTGTATGCTTAGAGTTTTGATGCTGTTGTATCAGCCTTGATTATGTGCTAATGGATTTGAGTCTCAAATATGACCCAGATAACAAACATAAAATCTTTAGGGGAAGGCTTAAATCTTAACTATATGAAATTTGCTGTTGGTATAAGCAAGTGGACTGGTTTCAAACTAATTTTAGTGAATGGGCCTATGTGTGGCTGAGGCTGAGTGGGCATATGAAGTGATGAAGCATTGTGCACATGAAGTCAGGAAATTAACACATCTGTACCATGAGTCCAGAAGCTGACTAGAACGATACCATTGATCTGTTGTTAAATTCGTATAAGCCCAAGTGAAGGTTGTGGAAAGCAAATGGAGGTAATAATGGCTGTTAGTGAAAATTGAATTGAGTAAAAATCTAGAATTAAATTCTGTAATTAAACTAGCTGAATGTTGGGCGAGCTGAATGTTGACCATTTAACCACTGTGTTAGTTTGTATACACCCACATCCTTTAAGGAATGAAACATGGTCTCCTTGCCTGGTCTTGTCCACATGTGACCTATGGCCACAGCAATGTGGTTGACTCTTAACTGCCCTCTCGGCAATTATAGATGGGTAAAAATGCTGCCTATATCCTATGAACAAATATAAAAAAAGGTCTTCACTTTATACATAGTCATACAAACTTGAGAGCACAATGCTACGCTAGATTGTGGTATGTCCATATTTGGAGTACTTTTGTAGTTACTGATCTAATAATAATGAAACAGGCTGAAGGGTCTGAGTAACTATTTTTCAATTCCTGTAATTTTCTCGCTGGATTCTTTAAGCAAATTTGTACAGTGTGGATCAAATGGGTGGTTTAATTGCTCTTTTGGAGAATACACAATAAAACGGTGCAGTCATGTCACAAATATTACAACTAAATCCCTGTTCACCTTAGGCCGGACCTTCTTTTCCCCGTTGAATGCATTTCAAGACTAATTAATTGGAGACAGGAAGCCCTGGCTTTAGATTTTTTTATGATCCAAATAAAATCCTTCCAAAATCCAAGCAATGCAAATCATAAAATTGTAAAATATCACAAGGAAAATGTTTTTGAAAGAGGACAGAGAAACCAGTTTCAGTGCAGGTTCCTTTTAACCAAGAGATATGAATCTATAAGCAATTGTTAATCACAAACTCTTCACTGACCTCTGTTTGTATGTGGCAATTAGTCTTGTCACCTTAAATGGCCAAGTTAAACACAAACAAAATATTGGAAATACTCAGCAGGTCAGGCAGAATCAATATTAGAGGGATAAACATGGTTTATATTTCTGGTTTATTTGCAATTGTGAATGAGTACTGGAGTTGGTTTTGGCATCCCAGGGAGTAAATCCAGGGAAGGAGAGTGATTGACCAGAATGAGAGCAGTCATTGAGGCAGCCTATGGCAGTGAGATTCTTGAGAGTAGCTCCAAGGCTGGATGAGCAAAAGTGAAGAACTATAATTCCTTGTGAAATTTAATGAGATTTGATAACCCACTGTTATCTGAGGGAGTTGCTGAGAATTCCATGTGATATATCTTGATTGCATTTGATATTTGATGTGTTCAGTGAAGTGTTCAATCACAGTTTATTACCACTAAGTGCCACATATTAATGTTGGCCCTGTTCTAAAGGGTCACTGTACCAAAACATTCTCTACAGATGCTGCCTGACCTGCTGCAAATTTCCAACATTTTCTGTTTTTGTTCGTTTGTTATTAAGTTTAGGTATTAAATATAGGTTGCCCATGTACTATAGATTGTATTACTGTTATTACGTTGTATAGTAAAGTTTAATATTCATTCGAAAGCATGGAATTAGATTAGATTACTTACTTACAGTGTGGAAACAGGCCCTTCGGCCCAACAAGTCCACACCGACCTGCTGAAGCGCAACCCACCCAGACCAATTCCCCTACATTTACCCCTTCACCTAACACTATTGGCAATTTAGCATGGCCAATTCACCTAACTTGCACATTTTTGGACTGTGGGAGGAAACCGGAGCACCCGGAGGAAACCCATGCAGACACGAGGAGAATGTGCTGAGTCCACACAGAGTAGCCTGAGGCGGGAATTGAACCCAGGTCTCTAGCGCAGTAAGGCAGCATGTCACCCACATCTTGTGGTTTTATTTCTTAGTATGTTCTCTCACTTTAACTACTTTGTAAACAAAAAGGTTACTGTTCCTTGACCAGATTATAACATAAATTTGATAGTCTGGTCTGGGATTGTAAAAATACTGACAACTTCAGTACCTGAGGAGTTGTGAATGGAGTTAAATATTGCACAATCATCAGCAAGAATCCCCACTTCTGAAAAAGCAGCCAAAGTTGATTGGACCCAGGACGCTACCCTGAGGAATTCCTGCAGAAATGTTTTCGAGTTGAGAGAGTTTTGGTTGTTTGAGACCAAGCATCAACTTCATGCAAGGTATTGCCCAAACCAGTGAAAAGCTCTCACTCCCCTATTTTCATGTTTAATACCTGTTTTTCTAGGGCTTCTTAACACAGCGCTCAGTTAAGTGTTGTCTTGATGATAAGAGCAGTCTAATTAACTCTGCTGACCCTTGGGGATTGATATGGCTTGAACAGGGAACCTGACAGTCAAACATTCCTGATGAAGGGCTTAAGACTGAAGCATTGACTGTCCTGCTCCTCAGATATTGCATGACCTGTTGTGCTTTTTCAGTGCCAATCTTTTTGACTGATTCTCCAGCCTCTGCAGTCCTCACTTTCTCCTATCTCTGATAATAACTTACCCGTTCAGTTGTGGTATGGAAAATGTGACCAGCTGCTGCTACTTATGGGCAGCACTACTGGTTAGCATGGTTTCCTAAATTGTGTTACAAGTTAAAACGTTTAATTTTTTTTTCAAATTATCATACATAGGCTGAACAGCTTAGACAGCATTACATGAATAAATCAGATTTGGAAGTTTCTGCCGCACGTCAAGCTTTGCCACCAGTTCAGCAAAACATCCGTGAACTACAGCGCAAGGTAAACTATGCTGTACAGCAGAACCGAGGGAAGGGTGCTATAAAGCAGGATAGGGGAAAAACTGGAAAGGTTATGTACAGCAGCACCAAGTGCATCACTGGAATGTTGTTGTATGGCATGACAAAATTTGTGTATAAATGTGTGGCTCAGTAAGGCATGCTTCTGCAAAAAAAAAATCAAGATGGGAGTACTGCATCAAAAACCTGATGTAGTGTGATAAAAGGAAGCCGCAATAGTCTGGAAGAAGTAGTTTTTAAATTGCAAATATTCCAGTAGTCATGAGACCATTGAAAAGAGGTTAAGATTGGGTAGAAAACTGCGAAGGTGAAGATGTTATTTTATGGCACTGTAACAGTGGATACTAAAATTTAGCGTTCCATGGTTTCTGAAGATCCTGCAATTCAAAATATTTCTGCAAAGTTTCTCATGCTGAATTGGGTGACTCCTGCAGTACTCTCATCTCTGACCTTGAAATAGAGGGATTGCACTTGGTGGTACCGCTGGAGAACAGAAGGTTAAAATCCACCATCAACTTTAGTGAGCTAAAGGTTTGAAGGGCCTCTTCGGAGCTGTGCGACTGTGACTCTAGTCATTGAATTGCTCAGTGCTGCTACTGCTAAGAATCTATAATCCTTAATGTAATGTTACTTCCCAAAAATGAATTGGGTCCTGTATTAACTCCCTACAGTTTGCGACTTGCCTTAGGGTTTGCCACTTTCTTTTGTGATTTACTATTCATTTCTGGTTTTGAAAGTGAGTAAGTAGGATGGGATAGTTAATCGTTACCTTGACATACTAGAATGCCTTTCTGTCCTGTTCAATGAAACTTTTTTTTTGTGTCCTGTCAACAGATTCGCTCTGGGGCTCCCTGGTGGCTTGGTATCATTGAGTGTGTACAGCAGGCTGCTCTGGCTGATGAGCTTGTGACAAGGGTACGAAATGAAATCTCATGTAACTACAAACAGCAACCTAACAAACTCTCCATGGCTGAAAAGTAAGTGCATTTGCAGTATATGATTGTTGTGCTCCTATCTTTGTGCCGACGATTTCTGGAGCCTAAATGCATCACTGCATCAAGCTGTTAGTGTTTCACAAGAAAACGCAGCATTTTTCACTGTGATGCCATTTGTCAGTGAGATTTTTTGGGACAATGACTGAAGGCCACTGGAATCGATTCATTTCGTTGTTTGCTGCAAGCTGCAAACTAAGACAAGGAAGGACAGGATTAAAGATAAGTTCCAAGATTTACCTCTTGTTTACTTAATATTTGTTCCTTAAAGACCTTAATTGCATCTGTACATTTTGGAAAATTTTTAATTTTCTTCCTCACCTTTGCACCACTACCAAGGAGTTTTCTGTGGCCTTGCCTGGTTTTCACTTGAGTTTGGTAGTTCAATTTAGGTGACTGAATCGCTGGACTCACCTTGGTGAGAAGATCGCTTAGTGGTGCAGTCTGCGCTTTGGGAGGAGAGTTGCACAACAATTTATAGGCCACTGACCATAAAAATAGGTCAGTGTGGACTTGGCCCTACTGGTAAGGAAGGCAAGATGAAGGGTGAGTGACAACCCCCACCCCCTTAAAGAGTTATTTATGTGGAGCAGGAATCTGGTGCATTATTGTTACATTTGTATGAGTAGAGTTTGTTCTAGTAAGTAACAACAATAATTGTTAGTCACCTGGTTACTTATCTTGGAAAAGATGAGCCTTCAGTAGGAAAAAAAACGTTGATCTTTCATAACAAGCTGACGAGCTGAGAATAGTTCACAGGTCGGCACAACATTGAGGGCCGAATGGCCTGTTCTGTGCTGTATTGTTCAATGTTCTATGTTCTAACAAAGGAGCCGACTATATGCTGGCAAAGCCTCTCAATTTTAAAATTTAAATCTAAAATTTTTTCTGAAGCGTAGTTTCTTGACCCATGGATTAAAGTTGGGGCTTCCATGGGTAAGATTAGATTAGATTCCCTACATTGTGGAAACCGGCCCTTCGGCCCAACCAGTCCACACCGACCCTCCGAAGAGTAACTCACCCAGACCCATTTCCCTCTGACTGATGCACCTAGCACTATGGGCAATTTAGCATGGCCAATTCACCTGACCTGCACATCTTTGAACTGTGGGAGGAAACCGGAGCACCCGGAGGAAACCCGCGCAAACACTGGGAGAATGTGAAAACTCCACACAGACAGTCGGCCGAGGCTGGAATCGAACCTGGGATGATGGTGCTCTGAGGCAGTAGTGCTAACCACTGAGCCACCGTGCCGCCCATTTGGTTGAATGAGAATATAGAAGGCATGGTTAGTAAATTCCTGAGTAAGTAGTCGATGTGGGTACAATTACAACATTTTTAAAAAAAATTTGGATGCATGCATGAATAGGAAAGATTTGGAGGGATGTGGGCCAGGATCAGGCAGGTGGAACTAGTTTATGTTCGGCATGGGCTGGTTGGACAGAAGGGTCTGTTTCCATGCTGCATGACTCTACACAAAATTTTAGTTCAGATTCATTCATCTTGTCTGAACTGGAAATACAGCAGAGATTCCTAAGGGTCCAACTTGCCATATTCCCTCAAAAATTGACAGTGATTCAGTGTTTGAATGAGAAGGCAGCATTTTGGCATTACAATAGGTCCCCGCACTCTGTATTAAGTGAGATTACCAGACATATCAGGGTAGTTTTTTTGATGCTGTATGCAGAACATTTACCTTTCTACTTTTCCTTTCAGCATCCATCTGTCAGAGTGTGGGCATTCAATTGTATCATGCCCAAAACCCTCTCAGCAATATACTGTCATCACAGACATATGATACTCAGAGAGAGCTGGCCAGCAGAGACATGTCACTCAGGAGAACAGCATGCCACATTACTGTAACAGGAACATATGCCAGGCCACCTTACAAAGTGGGTTGGCTGTGTAGGTTCATTGTCATGTCAGAATGTCACAGTGGAGGACAGAATCCCTCTTCTGAGTCCAGGACTTACAGATTTGGATGAAATATTCTGGTAAAGAAGGGATATCATATACTGAAGAGGAAGGAGGAATGCTCCCAAAGTAATCTAGCAAGCTTGGTAGTAATATACACCATGAGTATAGTTGGTGAATACCAGCATTCCTGAATCCAATACCACAAGCAATCCCAAGACCTGCTGGCTGTTGGTAGAGTTTTTTTTTAACACAGTGTGGTTCATGTGTGGAATGAACTGCCAGAGAGAGTGATGGATCCAGGTTTAGTTACAACACTTAAAAGATACTTGGATGAGTTCATGAATAGGAAGGTTTGGAGGAATATAGACCAAGCGCAGGCAAGTAGGACTAGTTTAGTTTGGAACATGGTTAGTGTGATCTGGTTGGATTGAAGGGTCTGTTGCCATACTGTATGGCAGAAGCTCATAGATGGCCTTGTGATGCATCACAGTTAAATTCTTGTCTCACTGCATGGACTTGGCAACACACTGAGCTATGCTATAGCAAGAGGTATGTGCCAAAGTATTCATGTAGTTCCAAGCAGTTGTTCATTTACAGGTGAATGCCCATTATTATCCATCACTACATTGACGAGTTTTGTTCCTGAATGCAGAATAGATTGGCTCATATCAAGCAGCATATTGTACTTGCAAGGGGAAGGCTCACCACAGCCATGAGAAGTGTGGATAAAGATAGGTCAGGGAGATAAGGGCAATTTACTCTATTGAACACTTGGCTGTGGACAGTGTGAAGATGCCAGCCAAGCTCATTATTAGAGATGGGGAAACGCTCAGAACAGATGTCACAGGCAATGTGAAAGACACTTTCTAACATGGTTGTCAATGGTGGAAGATATTCCTGTTAATGCAGTAAGCAGAAAAAGACATTGGCATGTGGGAGTGTGAAGGATAGTTATGAAAATGGTTGAAGGCAATAATTAGAGCAATAGAGCAGTTGCCCTGGAAGACAATAGCATCGATCTATGTCTGCTGTCATAATGTCATGGACTTACTTTATCTCCTTTATATTTTAACCAGGCTTTAGCAGTACTCGCCCTTGCCCTAGGTTGGCTTGCTCCTCAGACATGTGGAGAAGGTCATATGTCTGAGAAAGAATTGTACATCTGACCAGCCCACACTCCTCCAACAGGAGGGATATAGTACACTATATTATAGATTGGGTGGCACATGGTGAAGAGCATTGCATTTGATTGCAGGATGAGTATCTTAGCATGCAGTCTGTGCACAGTTCCCCTCCACAGGAGAAGGGGCAGTGATGATGATGCTCATGAATAATCTTGGGAGCACAATATTTGGAGCATTCGCTGCAGAATGTGCAGATATCTGGCAAACTTCCTGAGGTGAGCTCACATATTTAAAGTCCACCACAGTGAAGAGACTGATCTTGGCTCAGTGATGTGGTCATATGAAATGCAGCATTAATTGATATTCAGTCTCATGGAGCAGCACATACATCAACAGACAGAATAGATGCGAGGGAAGGGAGATGACTTCAAGGATGGTGCTCACTAAGTAGCTGCAACAGGCCATTCGTAGATGAGTAGTGAACTCCAAAAGGTTTGCGAGGAGCTGCACACCCATAATGGGACACTCTCACTGCTTGCATGATAATGATTAGAAGAGATGACTGCTGCTTTCCAATAACCATCCCTATTCTCACCTGCCTGCAAACCAACTGAAGGCATTTGAGGTAGGCAAGGAGGATGAGGGTTTTAAACTCAACTCAAACTTTCTCCTCTTCCTCCACCCTAGTGCCAGAGTTGTCATCAGAGGTATATATTCAGTGACACTGGCTGCTCCTGCACAGATACGGACCTGAAGCCTCACCTGGGTCCCCATTTTTTTTGATTGGGAAGTCAGTGAATAGAGATCATAAATGTAAAAATTTTCACTCAGAATGAAAGGGATTAGGGCATTATTTTTGTGCAGTGAATTGTTAGAGTAGGGACTGATCTGTCCCAGTCTCTGCTAAAAGACTTAAAACAGCGACATTAAAATTTCATTGTTTCATTGGCACTTTACTCACCAATCAATTGAACCTTGCCTAAATGCTTCAGTAAGGCATTCAACAAGGTTCCCCATGGGAGACTGGTTAGCAAGGTTAGATCTCATGGAATACAGGGAGAACTAGCCATTTGGATACAGAATTGGCTCAAAAGGTAGAAGACAGAGGGTGGTGGTGGAGGGTTGTTTTTCAGACTGGAGGCCCATGACCAGTGGTGTGCCACAAGGATCGGTGCTGGTTCCACTACTTTTCATCATTTATATAAATGATTTGGATGTGATCTTAAGAGGTATAGTTAGTAAGTTTGCAGATGACGCCAAAATTGGAGGTGTAGTGGACAGCGAAGAAGGTTATCTCAGATGGCCAGTGGGCTGAGAAGTGGCAGATGGAGTTTAATTTCGATAAATGCGAGGTGCTGCATTTTGGGAAAGCAAATCTAAGCAGGACTTATGGTAAGGTCTTTGGGAGTGTTGCTGAACAAAGAGACCTTTGAGTGCAGGTTCATAGCTCCTTGAAAGTGGAGTGGCAGGTAGATAGAATAGTGAAGAAGGCATTTGGTATGCTTTCCTTTGTTGGTCGGAGTATTGAGTACAGGAGTTAGGAGGTCATGTTGCGGCTGTACAGGATATTGGTTAGGCCACTGTTGGAATACTGTGTGTAATTCTGGTGTCCTTCCTATTGGAAAGATGTTGTGAAACTTTAAAAGGTTCAGAAAGGATTTACAAGGATGTTGCCAGGGTTGGAGGACTTGAGCTATTGGGAGAGGTTGAAAAGGCTAGGGCTGTTTTCTCTGGAGCGTCGGAGACTGAGGGGGTGACCTTTTTGAGGTTTATAAAATCATGAGGGGCATGGATAGGATAAATAGGCAAAGTCTTTTCCCTGGGGTGGGGGAGTCCGGAACTAGAGGGCATAGTTTTAGGGTCAGAGGGAAAAGATATAAAAGAAACCTAAGGGGCGACGTTTTCATACAGAGGGTGGTACGTGTGTGGAATGAGCTGTTAGAGGAAGTGGTGGAGGCTAGTACAATTGCAACATTTAAAAGGCTTCTGGATGGGTAGATGAATAGGAAGGGTTTGGAGGGATATAGGCCAGGTGCTGGCAGGTGGAACTAGATTGTGTTGGGATATCTGGTTGGCATGGGTGAGTTGGACCGAAGGGTCTGTTTCCATCCATACATCTCTATGATGCACTGGAACTCTGCTAATATCTCCAAAGCTTTATAACTTCATGAATTCATAAAATTAGCCACGCAACTTCGTGAGCTACTTAATTGAAATTTCACTATTGACTGTGTAACTGATGTACTAAAATTTTTTACTTGATAAGCTGAAACTTCACTAACTATTAAACAATTTTCTTAACAGCCACAGTTAAACTTCACTTATTAAATTTCACTAATTGCTCTAAAACTTTGCTACATTTGTTTTGCTTGAATTAAGTTCTGACACAATGAACCATTCATCATCTCAAAAACATGATGACACATGTCCCTAATTTGTGTTGTTCACAAGTTATTGTTTTACACTCAGGTTCCAGGATTGCAGAGGCCTGCAGTTTTTGCTGACTGTGCAAATGGAAGAATTGAAGAAATCACAGAAGACAGTGCAGGACTCTGTTAAGAATCTGGAGAACCCTCCATCACAAGAAGAAATTCGACTCGCCACAGTGTGTCATCTTCGCCCTGTCCGATTTCCCCTAAACAAGTGCGTATCGTTGTGGCCTATTCATGTTCCTTCAACAACAACCCACTTCAGTACCAGATCTTTGGTTAGAAGTTAGATGAGAGAGTCCATGTAACTCCAGCAACAGCATTTTATATTTATAAAGCACCTTTAATGCAGAAAACTTCCCAAAGGAAGATAAATAAAGTATAAAAGCAACTTAATTGCCACAAGCTCCCTCTAATTCAGCTATTTAGTAAGAAATTTCACAATCAAATATCGAAACAATCACTTAAACTTTATTTCACATAGCAACTAAAATAAGACCCTCAAGTACGCAAGTTAAGCCTCACAACTCAACTCAGGTATTACAATAAATGGTGGAATTTAGCTATATAGAATTCCAGCCACTGTGTCTGTCCAAGGTTCGAACTTAATGCTGTGTTGTTCTTCAAAGTTATGCTACGGAATAATCTTTAAGTTGAATTCTTATGAAATTTTCTGTTTTGTGAAGTTTCTGATGTATCATTATTAATGATCCTTTACATCTGTTCATCCACATCAGCGATTACACTTCTGGAGTCATCAAATCTGTAACTTGCATTCTTATCAGGAGTAACTTCCCTGTGCCTTCTTTGTTTCAGATTTAACAGTCCATTCAAAACACAACTTTCCTGCAATTAACCCCTTTACCTCAGAACATTCCTTTTGCTTGCAATCTTAATTGCCCATTTGTCACAAGGCAGCAGGTTATCAAGCATGTTATCTCTTTTCTCCCAGGAAACAGCTTGTTTCCGGTCCTTCATGTTTTTCTTCCCATGGATGGTTAATTAGCATGTTGCTTTTAGTTTCTTTTATAAGAGCCTGCTTTCATCTCAGGAAACAGTTATGGCTGATTCTTTCAATCTCTGAACACTTACTAAAGTTTTGAAGTTTCCAGTATTACAATATTGTGTGGATTGAATTTCTGCCAAAGGATAATGTCACATTACCCACTGAACCATGACTGTCAGAATGTTTGTTAAATGAGGTTTGAAATTGGCAGTATGAAAGCGAAATGCTGAGAATCCTGGAAATCAGAAATCAGAAGCAGAAAATCTGGAGTTAAAGCAAAATATTGCAGATGTTGAAAATCTGAAATAAATACAGAGAATGCTGGACAATCTCATCAGCTCTAATAGCATCGCTACAGAGAGAAACAGAGTTAAGAAATGTCACTCTTCAGAACCAGTGACTCAATGTTAACCTTCTTTTCCTCTCTACTGCCAGCCCTACTGAGTTTCTCCAGAAAATGCTGGAAATACTCAGCAGGCCTGCAGCAGCTGTTGAGTGAAAAGCAATTTTAAAGTTTCAGGTCAGTGAACATCAGTCAAACTTTCTCACAGTTTGGATGCTGCCAGTCGTGTTAAATATTTCTAGTATTTTCTGGGTTTTTTTGTTTCAGAATTACCAGTGTTGGTTTGCAACATTCAAATTTTAGTGAAAATCAGCTATTTGGGGAGAAAATGTAATTGTCAACAGTTTGTATTAATCCATATAATTAAGGTAGCTTGCATAGATTTGGGAGACCACTTGATTTAATACACATTAAGACAATTTGTATTATGATGTTAGAAATGGTAAGTGTATGGCCAGAACAGCAACAACAGCATTCATTCCTTCAATCGTTTGTTGCTTTTATTTTTCTCTTCTTTAAGGATGTTTTCTGCATTAAAGGTGCTTTATAAATGTAAAATATTGTTGTTTCTACTTTTTAGCGTAATTTCCCAATTACATGGACTATTTCATCTGACGAGGAGAAAGTAAGGATTGCAGATGCTGGAGAGTTAGATTTGAAAAATATGGCATTGGAAAAACACAGCAGATCAGGCAATATCCGAGGAGCTAGAAAGTTGACGTTTTGGACATAATCAGGACTTATGCCCAAAAATTGACTCTCCTGCTGTTCGGATGCTGCCTGACCTGTGCTTTTCCACCGCCACACTATCTCATCTGACTTCTTACCAAAGAATTTGATCTAGTATAGAAATAGGCTGTTGTCGAAGGGACATGAATAGGTCACTTAACAAATAAATTAATGGAATAATTGAATAATTCAGTATCAGAAAGGCACATTAATTAGCCAGTTCTGAGCTATATTAGTGGGCTATAATATCAGGTAATTGAACAGGCAATCCAAATAATCCAACCCCATACAAATACTTGACTGGCTGATCAATTGTCTCATTCTGTTTTTGCATGTTTCAGAGAGAGAAAATATATTTTCTGTTTTGTTTGTTGGTACTGTATAGTAGTCAAGCATTCAGAATGAATGTCTATTTTTCCCCATTATGTACTTATCTTATTAATTTTCCCTTTGCAGTTGCCAGTTCTGTAAAGCAGATGAGCTATTCACAGAGTATGAATCCAAGTTGTTCTCGCATAGGTAAGTCCTTAATAAGGAAGGAGTGATTTTTTTTTTGTGCAACTTTTTTCAGGATATCTTTTCTGATGCAGTTTGACAAATCCTGCTTCTGTTTCAGAAAAAAAGATTAAAGTAAGACGTTCACATTCTTGAGCTCAGCTTTCAATTCAATACTCATTCCATTAAGGCTATGATATGTGAGAGAAAAATTAGGCCATTCGGCCTGTGTAGTCTGCTCCACTATTCAGTAAGATTATGTCTGACCTCGTAATCCTCAACTCAACTTTTCTGACTTTTCCCATAATCCTTGATTCCCTTACTGATTAAAAATATGTCTTGAATATACTTAACAACTCTGCAGTAAAGAATTCCACAGAATGACTATATTCTGAAGGAAAAACTTTCCTCCTTGTCTCTGGCTTAGTGACCTCTTACTCTGATATCATACCCTTTGGTCCTTCCCTCTCCCAAAAGGGGAAACAACCTCTGTCAAGCTCCCATCATCAAGACCATTTAATTCCACCTGTGTTGTCGCTTATCCCTAGTCCAGTGTCTGGATGTTTTTGTAGGGGGTGCACTCACTGCACCTGCAATCAGTGTCGTGATCTCACTGCCTGTGATAGCACAAGTCACTACTGCATCAAGGAGCAATATTTTGGATGCTTGCCGTTTGCTATCCCACTCCCCAACTCATCATCTCACTTCCTACCCAGCTCACAGTCCCTCAGCTGCCATTCACTGTTGACTCTTTCGCCAACCTACGCCAAAGTTTTCAGTTCTTTTTGCCTCACTCGTTGCCCCACTCCTTGAGCAACAAGTTAGGCAGCCTAGGGGCAGTGAGCAAAATGGTGAACGAGGTGGTAAGTTGAGGCAGTGAGACATGTGGCAAGCAGGGGACCAGTGATCAAAACGCAATAACATTAGGCACATAACAATGTTGCCGAGGTAGTCTTGTGGCATGATGATAACATCTCTATCTCTGGGTCATAAGGTACAGATTCAAGTATCACCCAAGATTTGATGACTAAGGAGGTGTATAATAACACATGCAAATACTTTTAAAAAGATTTTTTTAAAAAGGATCAAATTGAAAGAGGGATAGTGCATTGGAGTTACAGAATGTGTAAGATCTATCTCTGTAAATAATAGTTTCCAAATGTATAGAAAGGTGATCCCACATAAGAACAGCTAAAGAAAGAAAAGTTGAGAGGATGCTGAAGTATTGGGTCCACCACCATCGAGCTATCGGAGTTCTAACATTACTCAGCCATTGTCTTAGTTTTCACTGGCATACATTGATCCTGTTTAACAATGCCTAGATTTTAAAAATCTCAGCCTTGCATTCAAATTCATTTCAGCTTCCCTATCTCTGTTAACTTGTGTCTAATTCTACAACTATTCAAGATCACCGTGTTCCTCCTAATCTGCTCAATTGTCCATTCCCCATTCCTTCATTTCATCCTTTGGTAGACTTGCTTACAGCTATTTGAGCCCCATGCTCTTAACATTTCTTATCTAAACCTTTCCACTTCTCTGCTTTCTTCTCTTTTACATGATGCTTTACATTTCCATCTTTGACCCATCTTTTTGCTGTTTGTCTGGATTAACATGCAACATGATGTCCAATTTGGTTTGATTACACTTTGGGATGATGTACTATGTTTTCTCTTAATATATTGTTGCTTGGCATGTGTCTGTGCTGTGATCAGGTTGATGACAGCAATACCTCACAAGTTTTATGGTGAAATGTGCTGCTTATAAAGAGCTTCCAGTACCTATTATACCCCCAGCCAGGGCTCAAATTCACACTTGTCATTTGTTAAATTATATCTGATAATTAGCCCCATAAGGAAGTCATTGAGGATTGATATGTCTCCAAATGATGTGTCTGGTATTGGAAACTTTGGCAACCCCGAGACAGGCTTGGTAAAACCATATTGGAATGGAACAGGGAGAAAGTGAGGACTGTAGGTGCTGGAGGTAAAAATCACGAGTGTGGTGCTGGAAAAGCACAGCAGGTCAGGTAGCATCTAAGGAGCAGGAGAGTCGACGTTTCAGGCAAGAGCCCTTTATCCTAATGAATTGGAATGGAACTGGGAGAAAGTGAGGACTGTAGATGCTGGAGATCAGAGTCAAGAATGTGGTGCTGGAAAAGCACAGCAGGTCAGGCAGCATCCTGATGAAAGGCTCTTGCCCGAAGTGTTGACTCTTCTGCTCCTCGGATGCTGCCTGATCTGCTGTGCTTTTCCAGCACCACACTGTTAACTTGGAATGGAACAGGCCCAGCAGTTCGAGGCCACAGTTGATCAATCAGTTTGATAGGGAGAGCTGACATGGGAAACTGGGATTGTTTCCACAATGCCAGTTAACTCTGAAGGCATAACGCAATAATTTGGGGAGCATTGTCTGCACAAGCAGTGGGGAAGTTATCAATATCCTGCAGTGGTAAGCTCTATGGTTTTAATTTGTTGAATTATAGCAATGTCCCTTTGCAGTCGTAAAATTCCGAAGGCTTGGGTCCACGATTCTGTGCTTGAATCTCTGGGAACTGGGGTGGACTTCCATGGGATAAATGGGAATTCTACAGAGAGAGAATGTGTACTTTATATTGAGGAGAATTAAAACTCTGCCTTTGTTCAGTGTTAAGGGGCAGAAAGCAATCTTCGAAGAGATGATTGAAGACGACGAGGGCCTGGTTGACGAACGTTTGCCAACCACAAGTCGTGGGCTGTGGGCTGCAAGTGAGACTGAACGTGCTTTAAAAGCCATCTTAGCTTTTGGGAAGGCGCACCGAATTGATACCTTACTAATAGAAGAAGGGAACATCTTTATGGAACTGTTTGAGTTGTGGAAAAAAGAATACAAGGTACATGACATATAGATTTAATCAGCCCATTTTTTAAAAAAAGAGTTAATTGCTTGAGTCCACTGATTAAAATTACATTTTCTCTGGATCTTGTTAATAAAAATGGGTATGGTCACATGAAACATGTATGAGTACCTCCTAACAAATGGCCTGACAACATTTAGACACATTCTGCATCTTGAAATTATGAACACTATAAATGGCAAACTATGCACAATCTTCAATGCACCAGGCTCATTTGCAACTGAAAACACAGTTGAAAATACCCAAAGAAAAATGGTATTTGTGAAATAGGGATCTCTTACCCAGCCAGAACTAAAGGAAAAAAAAACTGTCCAACTCTGGGATTGAATACCTCATTGCTGTCCCGTTAGCTAAAGATCCCATTCCTCAAAAGCAAACTAAGTCAGAATAACTGGTATATTGAGGATGATGCTTGTGGATTATATACATGACGATTATTGCATAAATGTCCCATTACAGCACATCCCCTGACACTCCTCCCCCCCTTCTTCCGTGACTTCACACGACCACAGAATTGTAACAATGAGGAGTGCAGTCGGGATGGCCTGAAGAGTCTCTGAGATCAGGGAGAGATGATTCAGAGCGGTGGTCTCGGCATTTCAAGAGGAGAGAGGTTTCTCAGAAATCAGAGGCAGGAAGAGCCAGAGCCTGAGAAATGGAATCCCAAAGAACAAAGGGTAAGAGGTTTAGAAGAATGAGGTGGGGATCTCATGTAAAGTTCTACCAGGACTAGCCAGGTTAGATGCAGGAATGATGTTTCCCATGGTGGGGATGCCCAGAACCAGGGGTCATAGTTTAAGAATAAGGGGTAAACAATTTAGGACTGAGATGAAGAGAAATGTCTTCATCCAGAGAGTGGTGAGACTGTCAAATTAACTGCCACAGAAAGTAGCAGAGGCCAAAACATTGTGTTTTCAAGAAGGAGGTAGATATAGCTCCTGTAGTTAAAGGGATCAAGGGATTTGGGGTGGGATTAGGGTATTTGGCTCAGTGATCAGCCTTGATCATATTGAATGGCAGAGCAGGCTCGAGAGGTCAAATGGTCGACTTCTGCTCCTATCCTCTCTGTTTCTAAGGTAAAAGGAGGTGGTGAGGTAGCCATGACCAGACAGAAGTGGACACAACAGTGTTCTGCACAGTTGAGAGTAACACGGAATAGGATACTGAGAGAAGAGTAGCTGGTAATGTAAAAGGACCCAGGGAGAAGTGAAGAGCATGGTTCTTAGACTTGCCTCCAAGACCATGGAATCCTTCATCAGAACTTCCTTTTGAGGTAAAAAATTAATATTTAAATTGAGAGCAGAGTATCTGTCTCTGGAAGAGAGGAACATGAAAGGACTTTCTGATTACAGGAGAGAATGATATCCTATGGCCTCTTTCCATGGTATAATGTTTCAGTTTGTTTAGCTTTGATTCTTCGAACTTCAGTGCAGACTATTCATGTAGCAAATCCCAGATTGTTCACTCAGTGGAAAAACACCTCCAGATGTGATGAACCTGGACAACAAAAAACAGAAAATAGCACAGAAATGACATCTTGTTGATAGGACTGCAGAATTACACACACTCCTAGCAAGGATGAAAGAAAACAGGAATGCTGAAGGATATTCAGCTAATTGTGTGATATTTAACTCCTAGGGTTTACTTTATCCTTTGTAAATAAGGACAGCTACAAATACTGTCCCCTGATGTCTATATAATTTACAAGTTATTTTAGATCTAAATAATCTCATTAGTCTTTAATTTGATAGGATCTTTTTGAAAGAAAGCCTTTCTAGTGCCTTCAAGTCATGTCTACATATTTCTGTGCAATTATTATTATTACAATACATAGTTATTTATAGTTTTGTAAAACAATTATTCTATTTATAGATGTGAAGTAGAATTAGTGTTAATATTATAGTTAACATTTTCTCTCATATACTTAGAAAGGAAGAACTTGCATTAGTTTAACTCTTTCACAGGCCTTTTATAGCCAGTGAAGTAAAGTGCCTTCTAAGTGTGGTCATTAGTTGTAATGTGGGAAACACAGCAGTCAATTTGCACACAACATGATCCTACAAACTGAAGTATGTTAGTGGTCAGATAATCTGTTTCGTCATGATACTGATTTTGACTTGAATCCATAATCTTCTGTTTCCGAGGCAAGTGTGCTACCGACTGACTAAGGGCTAAGGTGTGACAAACAAATGCCGAACACAAGACTTTTAAAATTTTATGAAACACTTGTGTTCAGCACCCAACTGTCACACTTTAGTGTTGCAATCACAAGATCATGTTATCAATCATGACAAAAATGAAGACTGCAGATGCTGGAGATTTGAGTTGAGAGTGTGTTGGAAAAGCACAGCACCTCGGGGGAATGGAGAGACACCCTCCCATTTATCTCTCACCCCCCCCCCGAGGCTCCCAGCCTCATTCCTGATGAAGGGCTTTTGCCAGAAATGTTGATTTTCCTGCTCCTCACATTATCAATCATGCATGTTTAATTATTCTAGTATCACACATTCACGCAATTAAATGAATAGAGAGGTAAGTAACCAATGAATAAGCAGTAAGCTGTTACCAATAAACAACGAAGAAAGTGATCAATAAGTGATTTTGAAATCATTGGCTATAATGTTTAGTTTTGTGAGCCTTCTCGAGGGCAGATGCCAAAGCCATGGGCAGAGGAGATTCACTAAGGTAATACTGGGATGAGCGAATTTAATTATATGGAGAAACTGAAGAATCTGGATATTATTTTCCTGGAACAAGTTGTTACTATCCCTGCAGACATTAACTTTTAAACAAGTGATTTAAACACCAAATAACTAGCTGAAAAGAATTACATTATAGAATTTAAAGTTTTAAAGCTTTTAACAAGGAAACTAAAAGAACCATGGACCAAATATTACCTAGTATGCAACTAATATTGTAAAGAAAGGATACCTTTACTAAAAGTGTAATGTGACCGATGAGCCCACATTGCATATGTATGTACCTACAGCACACTGCATGATTACAGTCCTATAGGAGAATTTCCAGCTGTAAGTTCCATTTGGCTGTTTCTCCTCCTGACTTCACCAGGGCAAATCTAACATGTCTTGAGAGTGCACAGGATGCATTTCCTTGACCAGAGACCGTCCTCCCTCTTGTGTTCTACCTGGTAGCTTACAGGAACTTGCAGCCTTCTTTCTGCTGACCACATAAGCTGTGCCCTTTATCTGTCTGTGAAACTTCTGTTTCAAGGTGTCTCTTTTCTGTCCAAACGATTGGAGACCAAAGTCTATCTATATATACTGTTTTGTTTTTGAGTATGTGGAGAAGACAAAGAAACAAATGTTCTGAATGGCTTCATTCTGTAAAGAGAGCACATGTGGTAAAACTGAAAACCGACAATCCATCCTTAAGCATCTTCCTTAGCACTTTTTTTTTACTGTCTCTAGTTGCTCCATGAATATTGGATGGCACTACGCAATCGGGTTTCTGCCATTGATGAATTAGCCATGGCAACTGAGCGCTTTCAAGTGCGTCTTCCAGATGAGCCCAAGCCAAATCTTCCTGTTCTTCATATCATTGAGTCACATGAGGTATGAAGTTGAACTTGTGTTTAGATCTGCAGATTCCGAATATGCTAGAGATTGAATGTGAAAAGAGAATTAAAAAATCTTGAATTTGTAGAAGTACACAATAATCTAGATAAACATATAAACCTGAAAGAATGTGTTGATTCAAGGATGCGGACTGGGAAGAGGGTAGAGGGGATCATGAACATTGGCATGGACTAATTGGTCTCAGTGGCAAAATCTATGCTGTAAATTCTGTATAATATGTACAGTGCATTTATCCGGTCCAGAAGTGCTTCACAACTACAAGCATGTGTGGGAAAGTGATGGCATAGTGGTAATGATGGGCTAATAATCCAGACATTCTGAAGACACGAATTAATAATAATCATATAGTCATTGTCAATTGTCGTAAGTATCCATCTGGTTTACTAATGTCTTTTAGGGAAGAAAATTTGCCATCCTTACCTGGTTGTGGTTGATTCTTAACTGCCCTCTGAAATGACTTAATAAGCTATGCTGTTCCAAGGATTTTAAGGATGAGCAATAAATGCTGGCCCAGCCGTAATGGTCATGTTCCATGAACAAACAAAACAAAATCTGTGATTCATTGGTTGGCAGAAGTGGGGTGAAGTAATTTCTGCTGCTGTGGGATTTTCCTTTTTATTCATTCGGGAATATTGGCTGAGCCAGTATTTATTATCCATCTCTAGCTATACTTGAGAAGGTTCTGGTGAGCTGCTGTCTTGGTATAGGTAGACTTATAAAGCCATTAAGAAGGGAGTTGCAGGATTTTAACCCAGCAACACTGAAAAAAAATTTCAAAGTAAACATGGTGAGTAGCTTCGAGGGGAACTTGCAGGTTATGGTGTTCCCATATATCTTCTGCCCTTGTCCTTCAGATGGAAATGGTTTGGAAGGTGCTTTCTCAAGAACTTTATTTAAGCACCATCAGATTGTTGTCTTGCCCTCGTCCCAGGAACAAATGGAATCTTTTCAAAAATTGTTGGTTTTTTTCTCTCATCAGAGGGATTACACCTGTCAATAATTTCCTGAAGAAGGGCTTATGCCCGAAACATCGTTTCTCCTGCTCCTTGGATGCTGCCTGGCCTGCTGTGTTTTTCAGGCACCACATTTTTCAACTCAATAATTGAAAGGAACCAAAAAATCTTTACTTTTTGTGTAACTTTGTAATTTTCCTCAGTACCTCAGTTAGAATGCTTCATTATTTTTTCTTTAGTTCGATTTCTACTTTGAACTAAGTACCATCACCTTCCAGTGGTTTATTTATTTTTGAGATCTGCAGATGTTTATGGGAAGGATTGGATTCTAGAGCTGAGGGCCTAACTACTGATATATGAAGGAAGTCAGATGAATACAAGACCAAAATTGGAGAGTTTGTAGTGGTTTGTAGGGCTGGGGATGGTGCCAGAGAGGGTACTGGTGAGTCGATTGAGGAATTTAAAGACAGTTACCTTTTACTTGGTGCACCTAATATAGTCAAATGCAGGAACACAATATTCTGAACCATTGCATAATCCTCTCAGAAAATGAAAGCAAATGTGTTTGTGCAATACATGTGCAGTGATTTACATTTTTGCTTTTTCCAGCAGTAAAATTACAAGGTATAACGATGCTTAATGTTATGACACGGTAAATCCCTCTGCTAATTCAAACTAGCCACATAGAAAAGATTCACCCAATGCTGTAATCTGTTAAAATTCAAAAGGCAAAGATCTGTCCCAGAGGACAGATTTAAAGTAAAAATTAACAACTTTATTCTTTTAAGTCCAGCAGAGAATATTAAAGCCAACAACTATTTACAACTCCTTTCTCTGAAACCTATCTTTTACCTCCCACTTTATAATAATAGTCCAATAAAAAATCCTGATTTTAAGATTTACAAAAACAAATTCAACTTGCAAAACTAATCAGCTGTCGAATCTTCTCTTTGTATCTTCCTCTGCAGATTTTCCTCTGTTGTCTTTTCAATGTTCTGCTGTGCAAACTTCTTATAGGCAGGTACCTTTCAGAGAGTTGTTCTGCTGGCAGTCTGTACTTGTTGGTGGCTTGGCAGTTCTCCCCCTAACTATTCAAAATGTCTGGTTTTATACCCCAAAACATCGGATTGTTTAATTGGCTTTAATATTATCAAAATACTAAATTCAAATTTGATTGGAATTTGGTATCTTAGGGCAGCCTGGTGGCTCTGTGGTTAGCACTGCTGCCTCACAGCACCGGGGATCCAAGTTCAATTCCCACCTCTGGCGACAGTCTGTGTGAAGTTTGCACATTCTCCCTGTATCTCCGTGGGTTTCTTCTGGGTGCTCCGGTTTGCTCCCACAATCCAAAGATGTGCAGGTCAGGTGAGTTGGCCATGCTAAATTGCCCATAGTATTAAGTGCATTAGTCAGGGGTAACTTGTAGGGTAGGGGAATTGATCTGGGTGGGTTACTCTTCGAAGGGTCGGTGTGGACTTGTTGGGCGGAAGGGCCTGTTTCCATACTGTAGGGAATCTAATCATAATTTAAACTGGCCAGATTTGAATTTGTTTTTGTTTCATGGCAACCCATATACTGTTAGCAGTTTTGACCAAGTGTTACATTGTTGCATTGTTATGGACTGTCTGTGCTTTGTCTTTGCTACCTTTTCAACTCTCTTAAAGGTACAGTACCTTTACACACCTTCATAACATTAACATGTGGTGAATATTTCAAGCTCTGAAAATTAGACAGAAATGACGGTTGCATGTTTTGCAGGTGGAACAAAATCGAATAAAGCTTCTAAATGACAAAGCTGTAGCCACATCACAATTACAAAAGAAGCTTGGTCAAATGCTCTACCTCACAAATTTGGAGAAGGTGAGAATGATCACTTGATTGTGCAGAATATAATCAAAAGTACACCTGTTCTCTCACAATAGGCCAGAATATCGAACCTTTGCCTCAGCCTAGCACCTCACATTCCAAATCGTAAGGGTTTGGGTCATTCCCACATAGGCAAATGCTTAGACCTGTAGCTATAGTACAGAGGCACCCCATATATGCAACACTCAAGAATTTGGGCAGTGGATGTTTGCTGTTCCTAGGGCCACCAGGAAGTTATAACAGCTCTGGATGTCTTGGCATCATTCTTTTTTTGTTGGTAGCTATGTGGCTTAGGGCCATTACTGGAATGGAAGGTAAGGCCAACAATGATTTTCAGTAGCAGTTGATCCATATGGGGTCAGTGATTGAATTGGAATCATGAATATCAGAAGGCTCCTTACTTATTGTGTCCCAGATATCATTAGCCCTCTGTGAGCATCGGTGAGCATTTTGAACCTACCAGATGTAGGTAATGGCCCTAAGCCATTGACACAATGCACAGAACTATAGACAGCCCTCTCCTCCCCCCTCGGCCCTGCCCTGCCCCCAACGCGCGCGCGCGCGCGCGCACACACACACACACACACACACACACACACGTAACAACTAGATATAAGTGGGCAGAATAAAGCTTTCTCCCTTCTGTTCATTTGTGAACCTCCCTCAAACTACACCTCCTCCACAGCTGCCCTGCATTCCCCACAATCTTCGCCAGTGTCCTGAACTGATCATAGATAGGAGCAGGAGGAGGCCTGCTCCACTATTCATCATGATCATGGCTGATTGTCCAACTCAATAGCCTAATCCTGCTTTTTCCACACAACCATTGATGCCATTCTGTCCAAGTGCTGTATCTAGCTGCCTCTTGAATCCATTCAATGTTTTGGCATCAATTGTATACAGTGGTAATGAATTTCACAGGCTCATCACTCTGGGTGAAGAAGTGTCTCCTCATCTCCATCCTAATAGGTCTACCCCGAATCCTCAGATTGTGTATATTCGGTGTATCCACCTTGCACCTACCCTATCTAGTCATAGAGTAGTAGAGATGTACAGCTTGGAAACAGATGAGATTCCCCTCTCATTTGTCTGAATTCCAGGGAAAACAATCCTGACCTAGTCAATCTCTCCTCATATATCAGTCCTGCCATCCCTGAAATCAGCCTGGTAAATCTTTGCTGCACTTCCTTGAGAGCAAGAGCATCCTTCCTTGGAAAAAGAAACCAAAACTGCGCACAATATTCTGGGTGTGGCCTTACCAAGGCCCTGTATAACTGCAACAGTGCTTCCAAGCTCCTGTACTCGAAACCTCTCGTAGTGAAGGATCATTGGGTTAGAGAGCTGAGTTCCACCCACCGGAAGAGTAATTTGATCTATACAACAATTAAACATTCTTTAATTAAAGCTGGAATGCTTATGAATTAAGTGCAGGAGTAAATCTGAGGTACTTGAGACAGCTCCACTATTTAACAAGACCATGGCTGATCTGATTGTGGCCTCAACTCCACTTTCTTTCCTTCCCTGATCCCTTTGAGTCCTTTGTTAGTCAAGAATCTGTCAGCTTCTATCTTAAAAAAAATTAATGATCCAGCTATCTGGGGAAGAGAAATACTTAGACTTATGTCATTTACCCTCATCTCTGTTTTCAATTGGAGACTCCTTATTTTTAAATAGCCTCCCTTGTTCTAGTTTCTCCCACAAGGAGAAACATCCTTTCAGCATCCACACTGTCAACACCACTTGTTCTTTTAAACTTTAGTAGGTCAGGTCCAACCTTTCTTCATATACCCCTCGTGCCACGACTCAATTGAATAAACCTTCTCTGCATTACTTCTAATACAAACAGACCTAATACCATAATGATGACCATAAAACTGCCAGATTGACACACAATCACATCTGGTTCACGAATGTCCTTTAGGGAAGGAAAACCTACCATCTTTACTTCATCTGGCCTACATGTGACTTCAAAGCTGTAGCAATATACTTCACTCTTAAATGGCCGACAAATGACTGAGCAAGGCACTCCATTGTATCAAACCAGTATAGAAAGTCAAAGAAGAATAAAACAAGATCAGGGCACTCATCCTCAATCTTAGGATTAGATTTGACAAAGGCATACCTTGTCCATGTGACCTTACAAAGTCCTCCTCACTAACAGCTGGTGACTTGTGACCAATTTGGGAGAGTTGTCCATTGGATTAGTCAGGTAATAACCTGACACCATCATATTCAGCAAATCATTCCTTACTGAAAATGTCTCAGGCCTATCCATCACTATTTAAATATCATTAGCCATTAAAGATTATTGACAAAAAGTTAGTAAAGAGATTTGTTTTTACTCCAGAGAGTTGTTGCATTCTGGATTGCCCAGCCTGAGCATATGTTTCAGATTGAGTAGGAAATTGGATATATATTTAAATGTAAAACATTTTCCGAGCTAAGTGGGAAGGCAAAGAAAGTAGGATTAATTGAATAATTCTTTAAAACGAATACGTGGGAATGCATCTGACCAGGAAGCCCCATGTGACTGGCACTGATAGAGACGCTGAATAGTAAATTGAGATAAAGTGACAACAGACAAAGGAACCACTAGGTGTCAGTCTTGTGATGGATTGCAATTCTATTTTCCATGTAGCACATTTAAAAAAAACACAGCGAATTAACTCTTTTCGAACTCCAGTTTTATTTCTTGCGCAGTTTTCTTTAGAGATGGTTTAGTGTTGTGAAATCAATGGACATTTACAACAAAAAAAGTTCTCTTTCAGCTGTTATATCTGTGCCAACCCTATGGTAAGTTGTAGAAATATCTAATAGATGATTAATAATTCTGGAAGAAATAACTAATGTGATTGCATCTGGATTGTGAACCTAGGATGAATCAGATAATCTAAGGGATTAATGATAATCTGAGATGGAACACATAAACTGCTGAGTTAGTATTAATCCAAAGGAATAGATAATCTGACACTTAGTATTAATCAATGGAGTGAACTAATCTGATAAAACCTTGCTATAGGAGCAGAATTAGGCCATTCAGCCATTGAGACTGCTGTACCATTTGATCATGACTAATATGTTTCTCCACCCTATTCTCCTGCCTTTTCATTGATACACTTATTAATCAAGATCCTGCCCATCTCAGTCTTAAATATACTCAATGACTGTCCTCTCAGCCATCTGTGACAATCAGTTACATAAAGTCACCACCCTCTGGCTGAAGAGATTCCTCCTCATCTCAGTTCTCAAGAGTTATTCCTTCACTCTGAGGCTGTGCCCTCAAGTCCTAGTCTGTCCTAGTATTGGAAATATCTCCACATCCACTTATCCAGGCCTCTCATACACTGTAAATTTCAATCAGATTCCCCTTCACTCTTTTCAACTCCATTGATTACAGACCCAGAGTCCTCAACCACTCCTCATGACAAGCCTTTCATCTCTCTGATCAAACTTGTAAAACTCCTCTGGACACCTTCCAACACCTGCACATCTTTTCTTAGGTACAGAGCACAAAGCTGCTCATGATATTTCCAAATGCAGCACCAGCAGTGCATTTTGAAATCAGCTCTTGTTTTCTAGCCCTCTTGAAATGAATGCCAACGTTGCATTTGCCTTCCTAACTGCCAACTGAACCTGCATGTTAACCTTAAGGTAATCCTGAAATAGAACTCCCAAGTCCCTTTGTGCTACAGATTTTCAAAGTCTTTGCCCATATAGAAAATAGTCTATGCCTCTGTTCTTCCTCCCAAATGTTTAACCCCAGACTTTACCACATTGTATTCCATTTGCCACCTTGCCAAGCATGTCCAAGTACTTGGAAAGCCTCGCCGCTTCCTCAATACCACCTGCCCCACCATCTATCTTTGTCTCATCTGTAAACTTAGCAACAATTCCCTTAGTTCCTTCTTCCAGATAGGCAAGTACAGCCCCAAAGAGAGGTAACCTGATCAGTTCGTACTCACCCAAGTAAGAATTACAACAACAGCTGCTACTTGGATTAAAAGAGGAGAAAGGAAGTTTTTAAAAAGCATAAACTAATAACACCTTTTACTTTATTTCAGTCTCAGGATCCATCAACAGGCAGTGTCAATCCAGATCCCTGTCCTATCTGTTCACGGCAATTAGGGCAGCAGGTAAGTTAGTAGCAGGGTGTTTGAGGCTGCAGTATGTGTGCATTCATTCAACACTTTCACAGTTAGATTTCATATGAAGCTTCTTTGATACATTTTAGGCAAGGTTTAGAACAAAAATAATGTCTATTTTTTAAAAAATTAAAACTTCATACCTGTATAGTTCAGATGTTTTCATAATTCCATCAAATTTCTGAAACTCTTCATCAGATAGTGGATTCATTTTCAAAAATGGTTTGCTAATAACCAGTTCCCATGTCCTGTAACAAAAACAGAAATTGCTGGAAAAACACAGCAGGTTGGTCAGCATCTGTGGTGCGAGATCAGATTTACTGTTTTGGGTCCAGTATCCCTTCTTCAGAGCAATTCTGAACAGTACCACATTGAGGGTGGTAGAAATATGGAATGCACTGCCTGAGAGGATGGAGGAGGTACTCTTACAACAGTTAAGAAGCATTTGGAAGAACGCTTAAAATGCGCATAGTAGGCTATGGACCAAGTGCAGGTAAACGTATTATTGTAGTTTGGTGGTCGTTGGTCAGCATAAACATGGTGGGCCAAAGGGCCTGTTTCTGTGCTGTATGACACTATGATGTATCCTTCACCCTTGGCTGACACCAGTCTGCACAGTAAAAATAGTCATGCTACCCTCTGGGTGTGGTTCACCCCTGCGATGTAGTGGCAGGATGAGTTACCAAAGTGGCTGCTAATTGACAGCCTGCCTCACTGCCCTTCAAACTATCTGATGGAGGAATATCAAATTTCACCTCAGAAGCAAGAATGGTACCCACTGAGCCAAAACTGACTCATATGTCAGGTTGTTGGGAAAAAAATACGCTAAAACAAACTGATTTCTTTATTCCACCAACTTTTTGCCAATGCCATTGACATTTCTTATTTTATTATCCAGCTTGTTTCCTTTCACAGTTCTCTGTTCTCTTCTCATTCGCAGTGGGCTGTACTGACTTGTGGACACTGCTTTTGTAATGACTGCATAGCCATTATAATAGAACAGTACAGTATTGGTGCTCGGCGAAGTGCTATCAAGTGTGCAATTTGCAGACAAACTACAGCACACAAAGAAGTCTCTTATGTATTCACAACTGAGGCTGCAAGCAAAGAAGACGAATTTCCCATTAAGGTAAGCTGTTTTAATCAATAAAATTTGTTTCTGCCAAAATTGAGAGGGATCTTTTAAAAACTATTTGCATTATTGTTAATTTATACATTCCAAGCAGAGACTAAAACAGGAAGCATGTCAAGAGGGAGCAATGATGAGCAAGGGAGAAGCAATTCCAAATCATATTGAAGATTGTAACTTTGTGCTGTTTTCCATTTGTACACCATTCACGTACTGTATCTAATATCGTACTATGCCAAAGTAATGTCAGAAATGGTGATTTAGTACTTGTGTTTTGATAGTAGGGCATGCATGAGGGATCAAAAAGAGGACCCATGAAAAGGGCTTAAACTTTCAGTTTCCCAACACAAATCTGAAATTTCCAAGCGTTTGATTTTATACATGTGTATCTACCTCAGTGTGGTTTGAAACAAAACCCCACGCTGTTGCACATGCTTGGAGTAAAGTATTTCTGTTTTAGCATTTTAACATCAGCACTAGTACCTTTAATTGCGTTCTAACTTCAGATGATTTGTTTTGCTTTTGGATCAGTTTACTCAGAAACCCATTGATTTGAAGACCAGCCTGCACTTGGCGTAGAGGCAGTAGCATTAAAGCAATAGCAACCACTTGCATTTATAAAGGTCCTTTAATGAAGAAACTGCCTCCAATCCGCTCTACAGTGACCTAATCAGACCAAAATGAACATGACGTCAAAGGAAGTATTAGTTTTGTCAGAGATGGGTCTAAAGAGGATGTAAGAGGAGAATACAGCAAGAAAAACTGGTTTCAGAAGTGACTTGTGGACTATGCAGCATGACCAGGAATAGAGGGCTGAAAGGAAGGAAAATAGAGTTGGAGGAATGGAGCATTCTGTAGAGCTGTCCATGTGAAACAGGAGTTTACAAAGGTAGAAACAGCATAGCTATGACTAGAATGAGAATTTTTATTTCACGCACTGGTGGATTAAGAGCTAATGTAGCCGTGCTCGAGCAGGAGTAGACAGCAGAATGTTGTATAAGCTGAAGTTCACTGAAAACAGAACATAGAGACCAGCCAGGAAGCAATGGAACATTTGAGCCTGGAGGTGAGAAATGAGGTGAAAGCCTAATAGTATTACCAGTAGATTATTAATCCAGAGAGCCAGGTAATGTTCTGGAGACTCATGTCTGAATCCTACCATATGGTGGAATTTGAATTTAATAAAAACTGTGGAATTAAGAGTGTTAGGGTGACCACGAAACTTTAACTTGTCAGTGACAAACCCATCTGGTTCACTAATGTCCTTTAGGGAAGGAAACTGCTATCCTGACCTGATCTGGCCTACACGTGACTCCAGAACAACAGCAGTGTGGTTGACTTTTAACTGCTCTCAGGGCAGTTAGGGATGGGCAATAAATGCTAGCCTAGCCAACGATACCCGCATCCCATGAGTGAATAAAAAAAGATTTCAAAGAACAATAGTTGAGCTGGGAGGGGCAGAGGCTATTATTGTTATGGAGGTGAAAGTGTGATGGACAGGATGTCGATTATAATAGGAACTAGGAAATTGCATGAAATGAGTAGCATTGTTACAGAATCACGCTGGGAACAAAATGCAAAGGCTCTCGCCTTGAAACTGAATGAAAGAGGTTGTGGTTCATTTGACACTGAATGTAAGACAAGGAGCCACCCAACTTAGAGGCAGTATAGAGAGGGAAGGGGCTGTGGATTGAGGGAGGTAGAACATGTCATTGCAATTAATCTCAGATTCAGACGTTTAACATCTGATAGTTGACTTCGGTCATTTCTTCATTAAGCTTTGAGTTATGCATTCTGTTTCAGGGTAGCCATTCTACCAAAGTGGAGGCTGTGCTTAGGACATTGAAAAAAATCCAGCGGAAGGAGCCTGAAGCTAAGGCCTTGGTCTTCTCTGCGGTAGGTTTTAACAACCCAATTTTGCAATTGTTCCTTAACAAGACAGAGATTCAGCTTCACGTTCTTAAGGATTTTATGCACTCAAAGAAGAAATTTCCTTAAGAAAATGCAGGATGAAAGTTTCAACATGAGTCGACTGCTACAATAGAATAGTGCATTTATTGTACTGATAACGTGAAGGCTAGGACAAATGATCAGAGACATGAGCTTTCCTCCCACATTGGCAGTTGGGAATATTCAATCTATTATTAATTCAATAAAAAACTGATATCAGAAGTGTGACCGTTAAATTATTGGATTATTGAGAAAATCAAACTGGTTCACTCATGTAATTTAGGGAAGGAAATCTGCCATATTTACCGATTCCGGACTCTCAGTAATGTGATTGACTCTAGTCTAACAATCTAATATGCCATTTATAAAGAGACCTCACCAACACCTCCTCAGGAGATATTATGGATAAACAATAAACTTTGGCTGTTCTAGTGATCCCATTAATTTAAAATAAAGCTTCACTGCCTGATCAGTTACTTGGTGCAATAGAGTATCTACGCTCTGGAAAATTCCACTTCAGCAGGTTGAGCATGTAGTGAAGACAAACATTCTACAATGTCAGAGGTGCCAGACTTTGGAACTGATTTCCAGTTTGCCGCCTCTGGAAGGATGTGAAAGATCCCATAACTTATTTTGAAGATGACCCAGTCAATTTTTTCAAAAGTATACTTTATTCTTAAAAATCATCTGTAAGAACAAACATTCTGACTCATATCTGTACAGTCTTTGCAGTGGGGAGTAAAGAACAACAAAATATTGGAATTTTGACATTTCTCAGTGGTTCTGTACAGGTCCATCTTTGACGTCCAGATGAAGTTGAAGATGGCTCGGTGCCTACTAAAGTGCAGGTTCAGGGAATTGGCCAGGCATTCGCCACATGTAGCAACTGACAGTAACTCACACCTGATCACCAGGCTTTTACTCAAAATAGGGAACTCCCATAAGCTCAGTTTCTGCCTCAATATGCTCCTCTCAGGTTTTATTCACACCCCAGCTCCTTCAAACCATATTCCCAGCAGTTTGAGGTAATCTGTTCTGATGGTGAAAGAGATAACGGATTTAGCAGGATGTTGTCCCTCATGTCTTTTTAAAATGTTTATCCTCTCACCTTTAAAATATGCCGCCTAGTTTTGAACTCACCATCTCTTCGGGAAAATACACCTGCCATTCACCTTATCTGTGCCCCACGTGATTTTATAAATTTCTATAAGGCAACTTTCAACCTCCTACGCTGCAGTGAAAAAAAATCCTAGCCAGTTTAGCCTCTCCTTATAACTCAAACCCTCCATTCCTGACAACATCCTGGTAAATCTTTTGAGGCCAGTTTGAACTGAGTGCAGTTGCTCATGAACTTGCAATACTGACAACGGATCTGAGCAGAAAGCAGTGATGTAATCCATGTACAGGGAGGCTTTGACCTGCAGGCTTCTGCTGCCTGCAGTAGTCATCCTTCTTAGACTCTCATCCTTCCTGGCGGTCTCAGCAAACGTTTCTATACAACACAGAAACCAAGTAGGAGGGAGAATGCAGCCTTTCCTGACCCGACATCTGAGAGGGAAGCTTTCTGATTCCCACTTATTGACTACTGCACTAACAATGTTGGTATAGAGCAGTAGGATCCAGTTAGAAATTCACTTCCTACTCCTCATTTTGGAGAGCATGTCCCTCTTGAAGATGTGCAATAGACTGTCAAAGGCTTACTCCTGGTCTAGGCTTATGAGGCAGGTGTCCTCTCCCCTGCCCTGAGGAGCCTGAGGCTTTTCAGGAGATTCCTGTACAGTACAGCACAGTTTGGGTCTATATGAATCACCAATCTCAGAGCAGACCTGACCTCGTTAGCAATGACCTTGGAAACAATTTGTTTTCTTACATTTGAAACATTTACTTTAATCATAAGAATCATCTATAAGTACGTACAAAGGTTCTAAATCATACAGGTCGTCTTTGCTATGAACAAAGCAAAACATCAGAATTTTGTCATTCTTCAGAGCTCGTCTGCAGTTGCAAAAAACAAAGGTCTTTTCTCCTTATGCAGAAAACTTTCCTTTTGAGGCACCAAGAGGGTCTGACAACTGAACAGACTTCATTATACTTTGGCAGGAAGATCTTAAGCAATGGTCTTTCCCCACTGCTCCTGTCCTGAGCTGGCAGTTCTGGATTGTGGACTGTGCCAGTCTGCAATACTGTCAAGGTCAACTCTTTAGACTAGAAAACCAACAATTTTCGCGCAGACCATGGAGCATCTTTCACTGTGTTGATGATCTTCCAGGCACAGCTGATGTTTGTCTCTGTGTGTGGCCTGGGGAACAGCCCATAAAACACAGAGCCCTGCGTTGTGAGCTTCTTAGATGAACCTCAACAAAAGTTACTAATCATCTCCAGACCTTCTTTGCAAAGGCGCATTTCAGAAGGAGATAAGTGACAAGTCGTTTTGCCAGTGCAGTCTCTTTGAGGGCAGCATGCAGAGGTGCATAATGCCGTGATGTGCAGTGCCCTTCTCACCACCAGCCAAGCTGTATCTTGGTACTTGTTGCAAAGTTCTGGTGATGAGACATTCTAGAAAATGACTTTGACAGTCTGCCCAGGGAACCGTGTGATAGGATTCATTCTGCCCTTTTTTCACAGGATTTCAAGGTTGCCATGTGCTGACCACTTCCTGATGGATTTGTAGTCAAAGGTGTTTTTCTTTTCAAATTTTACCCTGAAGGGCAGGTGTCTTGTTCCCCTATATTATGACAGTAATTACATTAAAATATTCTGCCTTGGCTGTGAAGTGTTTTTAGATGCCCTGAGGATGTGAACAGTACTAAATAAATGCCAGCATCTTTAAACCAAATATTAAGTATGTAGCAAGAGAAGGTCAGGCCTGTAAATGCTGGAAATCAGAGTCAAAAGTGTGGTTCTGGAACAGCACAGCAGGTCAGGCAGCATCCGAGGCGCAGGATAATCTTGTTTAGTGCATGAGCCCTTCACCAGGAATGAGGGGCTTATGCCTGAAACGTTGATTCTTCTGCTCCTTGGATGCTGCGTGACCTGCTGTGCTTTTCCAGCACCACATTCTCGATTAAGAATGCAGTCCCCACTAACTTAGGTATATGTAAATACATAAATCTATCCTGTTCTGTCTGTCCACAGTGCACTCTGTTACATGTAAGACAGTATTTTAAGTTGTACGATTTTGATCAAGGTTCATCATTCGCAAGGTTTCAATCAATTGCTCTTTCCTAATTTGGATTTTGTGCTGTTACCTTTGCAGTGGCAGGATGTGTTGGATATAATTGGGAAAGCCTTGTTGGACAATAACATGGATTTTGTTCAGATCAATGGATTTCACAGGTTCCAGGTAAGGTAAGACTTAGTTATTTGGAAATTATTGGCAAATGTCAATACCAAGGACCCAGAAAATGTGTGTCTGACCAGGGGATTAATTTGAAATGAAACAGTATTAGTTCTAATCACTGGCCATGCTGGCATTTATTGATTGAGCCCAGTTGCCTGTTTTTCTACAATACTTAGGCTATGACTATTTCAGAAAACAGTTAAGAGCCAACCACACAGATGTGTGGAAATATTTTTTGCAACTATCATAACAGCTTCAGGCTCATTTCTAATGCTATCAGCATTTACATTCTGTTTATGAACTGAATCCAAACACATGGTCTTGAATTATTTGTCTAGTCCTCCAGTTATTAGTCCAATAACATAACTACACGACTCTATACATTCCCTGATATTCTTAGAAACCTTTCTTACTGGAGATCTGTGACAACTAGGAGAGGCTTCTGTTATTGGAAGTTTTACTACATTCAGATACAGAGATTTAACATTTTTTTGTTCACTCATGGAATGTGAGTGTAGCTGACAAGGCCACCAATTATTGCCCATTCCTGGTTGCTCTTGAGAAGGTAGTAGTGAGCTGCTTTCTTGAACCACTGCAATCCATTGGTGTTGAACATTGTGCAGTCATCAGGGAAATGCCCACTTCTAGTGGACGGAGGGTCATTAATGAATTAGCTGAATATGGTTCAGCCTAGGACAGTATCCTCAGAACTCCTGCCGAGATGACTGCCCTCCACGAGCCACAACCATTTTCCTCTGTGCCAAGTATGATTTTAAACCAGTGTGGAGGTTTCCCCTCATTTCCATTGATTCCAGATTTGCTAGTGCTCATTGATGCTACACTTGGTCAATGTGGCCTTGATGTCAGGGCAGTTAAGGGTCAACTACATAGTTGTGGTTCTCAAGTTGCATGTAAGCCAGACCAGGTAAGGACAACAGTTTCCTTGCCTAAAGGTGGAGATCATTTAGCCCTTCAACCTTGACAGGTCACATTTGAAGCTCTTCCTCTTGTGTTTGTTTTACTTGACCCTGTTTCCTTGTTAGACCCAACTTTTCCCTCTTGAGGCCTGGTTTTCCATGATCCCTTCCCTTTTAAGTTTTTTTATCAAGCATTGTTTCATTTTTCTGCATTCTCCCCAAATGTTTTTATTTGTAGAGATATGATGGGTTACTTTCAACGAAGGTGTTTGTAGGTATTGTTTCAGATAAGACAGTGTATGCAACTTAGAAAGTGGTTATCAGCATCACATAATGTTAAGCACACCGGAGAATAAATGAAGTGGATTATGAAGTGAGAAGTAAGCTTTGAAAGAATCACTGTAGTTAGTGATCTTGAATGCAACAAAAAATTTAATCAACTTAACTATATGTTCACATATATACAATGGGCTACATGTGACAAGGTACAGAGGGTGTCCTAAGCGCAAAAAATGGTGCCCAACAAGAATCAGTATTTTCAGGTATTTGTGGTCACTTTCTGCTAGAAGGCATGTCAAGAGCTATACCAACAAGTCAAAACTTTTAACAGAAGGATCTTGGGTACAGTACCAGCGCACATCAGAGACTTTTAATAGTAGAGACGATCCTGAAAATCATTTTATCAAACATTACAGTGGAAAACTTCACTCCTGCCATCACAAGATAGGAAGTTACATCTGGGCCATTTCACCAACATAAGTGGAGGTAATTTAATGTGTATAAACTGGAGGCTCTAACACAACATTCAACTGTAAAATGGTTCCATTATCAGGACCAGTGATAACTTCCTTTTCACCTAGTTGACAAATGTGTAATTATATCTTTTCAGGAGAATCTGTCAGCTTTTAAATACGATTCCAAGATCAACATTTTGCTACTGCCTCTGCATACAGCATCGAATGGCTTAAACATCATTGAAGCTACCTATGTACTGTTGGTGGAACCTATTTTAAATCTTGCTCATGAGCTACAAGCAATAGGGAGAGTGCATCGTATTGGGCAAACAAAGTAAGCAGTAGTAAATAATAACATGGCAATGTATTTTTCATATCAAATATTTTTGTCATTCAATAACCCTTTTCATGCGAGTGTAATCTCAGTGAAGAGATCCTCTTTGTGCTTCATATTCTTTCAGAAGTACTTCACTGAAGTGTCAGCCTAGATTTTGTTTAAATGTCCAACCAAACAGGCAGATGGGATCCTGTTTAATGTCCCACTCAAAGAACAGCACCAAACAGTAATTCATCACTCCCTCAGCACTGTACTGATGTGCGGTTCTTGATTAAGTATTTAAGTCTGTGGGTGGGGCTATGAAGCCCTGATCTTGTGACATAGAAGCAAGAGAACTACATTGAACCAAGAATACACCTGTATTATGTGGTCAACTTCTTGGTGTTCCTGGCTGAAACAAACCTCTGTATCAGAGCATTTTGTCTTGAGTTCTTACTTTCTAGTAATTTTAAATTGATGATCACTGATAGCTACAAGAAATAGACTTTACCCATTCCCTTTACTGAAACCTTTCGTGATTGTGAAAATCTCAACTAAATTTCATGTCAGCTTTTTAGTACATTGAAAACAATCTCAAGATTCTCAGCTGTCTTTTCATAACTTTAAATTTCCAGTGCTGCCATCCTGATAAATTGATGGCACAAAAATCTGTGAGGTCTGTGTAAGTAATAGTGGGTCTTACTTCTGTCCATTCCACCTAGCCCCAGATAAAGACAGAGTTTCAAATCTCAGGAATGGGCATCATTTACATGTTTGGAGTAAGTTACTTTCACTACAAGATTGATTTGCCTTCAAATCTAGCAAACATTTTGAGCACTTGTCTTAATATCACCTTTCCCAATTTCTACTTAAGTGGTTTATTGTCTGTGAAGTTAGGGGATTTTCACCAAGTTAGAGGTACCTGGATGTTCTTTAGCAGTATTTGGCCACATCTTCTATGGCACATCCTTTTAAATTATTAACTAAAGCATGGTCAACAGTTAACTAGCTTCCTTATCTGTGGAATTATTCTCATGGCTTTGCAACATAAAATGTTTGTCATTAATGTTAGTTGACTGTGTAAGATGGCTCCTCCTAGCTTCCTATTTGGAGTTAACTAGAGTATAACTTGTGTCTCTTTTCCTTTTAGTCTAATTCTCACCAGTGCCAAATAGATTGTCATGGGACTTTTTTTAAATGTACATAATTTTATAAACTTTTACAACACTGAGGTGAAGCCTACTGTTAATTAAACCAAATGCCCAAAAAAGCTCACTTTGCCTCATAGTTTGTTAAATTACGAGTGACAGAGAATCCCAAATTCCACTATTTAAAGAAAATAACATCAATTTGTTCTTGAACTCTAAAAGTAAACATTAAACGACAACTATTCGCAACTCTCAGCCCCCTTTCTCTTAACTGTTTATTATCTGCTTCCAAGTCTATAACAATATGCTGTTCCAGTTAAACACTTACTAAAATTACATCAACTTAATAACTTAATTTCAAAACCATTCAGCAGCTGTTGTTTTCGGTGTCTGTCTTCTTCCAGCTGAAGATCTCCCTGGGTTGTCTTCTTTCTTTTACTACAAGCATGTTTCATGTAGAAAGGTACCTTTGATAGAGAGTGTTTCAATGACTTGGGTCTCTCACGATGGCATTTACTCTATCTGATTTTCAAAGTACCTGCCTTTTTTATATCTCCAACATTGGATTGTCTCATTGGTTTGCTATTAGCAAAACAATAAATTTAAAAGCGATTGGGTTTTATTACCCTGAGGCATAATTTAAAGTGGTTAAATTCGAATTGCTGTCAAAACAGTAATCAACTCAGGTATTTATTTCACAGCCAAACGTTACATATTTTCAATTTTCCAGTACACACTTGAGACTGCTCTTGTAAGCTCTCAGTGCAAAACAGCATTCTCTCTCTCTTAAAGGTACAGTACATACTTTCAACTTCATAACAAATCAAAGTTAAAATTGACTTGAAAGTAAAAGAAGAAGAACTTGCATTTATATTGCCTTTCACGACCTAAGGACATCCCAAAGTATTTTACAGCGCATGAAGTACTTTGTAGTTACTGTTGTAATATAGGAAAGAATTACATTGTTCTTAGAATTTTACTGAACATGGAAGTAATTTGGTTCAGTGCTGTTTCTCTGAAATCTGTGCACTTGATTACACTTTGCAATCTATTAAATAGTTTTTAAGTTGTGTTAAGTTTCTTTAGATTCTCAAGAAGTGAAATAAAAGCAAAGTATTCTGGATAATTCAACAGGCCAGGTGGCATAGATGGAAAGAAAAACAGTTAACCTCAGAATTGTTAAAGTGACACCCTCTCAATGGTTATCATCTAACTTGGGAATAAAAGGATTATTGAACTGATTTGACATATGAACCCCAGGTCCTTTGTGCTGCTCTATAAATGTCATTCAGTGTTTGAATTATTTCTATTTGTATAATCATCTTCCTTTCTCTTTCTAGGGCAACTGTTGTTCATAGATTTCTAATTAAAGGAACAATAGAGGAGAGGATGCAAAGTATGCTTAAAAGTACTGAGAAAAGGTGTGTTCAATTTCCAAGTTACAATTATAATTCCCATTTTTTTAACGGTTCCAAAATTGTTGAAAGATTAAAATGAGACAGTTTATTTTACAAAGATTTTAGCTTATACAGTCAGTCAATAAATACCATAACTACAAAAGGCTGAGAATACTGCACCAATTAACTCACCTCCTTTCTCTCCAAAGTATGTTCATCATCTACAAGACACAAGTCAGGAGTGTGACGAAATACTCCCCACTTGGATGAGTTAAGTTCTAACCACATTCTAGAAGCTTGACACCATCTTGAACAAAGCAGCCTGCTTGATTCACTTCCCATCCACGAACTTCAACATCATCTGCATAGTGGCTCAGTGGTTAGCACTGTTACCTCACAGCGCCAGGGACCTGGGTTCAATTCCAGCCTCAGGCGACTGTCTGTGTGGAGCTTGCACATTCTCCCCATATCTATGTGGGTTTTCTCCGGGTGCTCCGGTTTCCTTCCGCAATCCAAAACTGTGCAGGTTAGGTGAACTGGCCAGCTAAATTGCTGATAGTGTTTAGAGATGTGTAGATTAGGTGCATTAGTCAGGGGTAATACAGGATAATAAGGTAGGGGAATGAGTCTGGGTGGGTTACTCTTCGGAGGGTCAGTGTGGAATTGTTGGGCCAAAGGGCCTGTTTCCACATTGTAGGGATTCTATGATCTATGAACTCATGTTCACTATTAGCGGTGCGTATCATCTACAAAACAGGGTCCAGTAACTCATCAAGGCTTCTCTAGTACTACGCTGGGTATGTCTCTAAGTCACACATCATTTTGAACTGGTGCTCTACTGCTGCTCCTCTCGTGTTTGAACTCCTAACAACACCTGGAATATCCTCATATTACAGCAGTTTAAGGAGACCGTTCATCATCATCTTCTCTAGGGAAATTACCCACTTCCATAAACAAATAATTTAAAAACAAAATCAATGGATAGGTTATCCTCTGTTTTCATGGAGTTATCTTCATTTAAGTAACATTGCCTACAGTCTCTACCACAAAGCCTCCTAATTTATCCTTTTCCTCATTTAACATCTGAGGGTGAACCATTCTGCTCCCAACCTTGGTGTTCTATTTGACTCTGACGTGTTGTTCTAGTCATACATCTGCTTCATGACAAAGCCTGTCTCTAACTCTGTAACAGCGCCAATTTATATTTGTGCCTCAGCCTATCTGCTGTACATTCATCCATGCCTTTGTTGCCGCTGGATTTGACGATTCCAGTGCTCTCTTGGCCATCCTCACTGGGGTATGGATGTCCAGATATCAGTAGATTTTTGGATGTTAAATGAATCAAGGGATAAGGGTATGATGTCAGTTGTGGTTCAGTTGGTTGTGCTGTTATTCCCAAGTCACAAGGTTTGGGGTTCAAGTTTCATTCAACGACTTGAATACAGAAATCAAGGCTGGTACTGCAGTACAGAAATGAAGGAATGCTGCAGTGTTGGGAGGTATTATCTTTGGTCTGAATTTAATGTCACTAATGTCCTCGGGTGTTGTAAAAGATTCCACGACAACAGGAGAAAGATCCTTGGTGCCTTGACCAACATATATCCCTCAAACTTTGAAACTCTGATAATGAGCAGATCTTTATTTATTGATGTTGGCTGACAGATTAGTAGTATTCGGGACATAGAGGAGAATTCCCTGCTGTACTATGGGATTTTTTTTATCCTTATCTGAGAGGCCAGGCAGAACCTCAGTTTTGCATCAAAAATCAGACCACTGACAGTGAAGTGCTCCTTCAGTGTGCTATTTAAATGAGGTGCTCCTCAGTGTTTATATTTATCCCTCAGCTGGCATTCGAAACAGGCTATTTAGCTATGTATTTGATTTCTGTTTGTGAGATCCAGTTGTGCCCATATATTAGCTGCTGAATTCCTTGCATTATAATAAACTACACTACATTGGCTGTAAAATGTATTATAGCATCCTGAGGTTGTAACAGGTGTGATAGAAATATTTATTTTTAATTTCCACATTATATGATGATTTAGAAATTAATGAGATCTTTTTTTCTTTCTGAATTGATGTTTAGTCACAACAAGTCTATGATTGTACAGTCGGAAGCATCTGCCCTGACTGTGGGGGACCTGGCAGATCTCTTCTCAGAGGAAGAGCGGACTACTGATGAATGAACAAGGATTATCAATGTATACACTGAAGATGAATAACATACGCCCTCTGCTTTATTACCTTCTATGGAGTCTGAACATTATACAGAAAAGGGCTTGAGCTTCACTTGGACAATAGGGAAATGTAAACAGATCAGAACCAGTGATGTAATCATATTAAGGCACAAGAAATTCTACTCGTGTTTATCAATAAGCCCAAATTGTGGAATGTTAAATATAATAGGGAATGACTAGTAAGATGTTCAATGCTGTGTGAAGGACCAAGGTCAGGTTTGAAACATTGAATCAGAATGGGAACAGTCGAACAATGAAACAGTTGGCTCAAAGTTTGCTATAGCGGGACATTAATGGCATCTGCCATTTGTTAGATACACTCCTGCATCATTCAGCACAAAACACTTCTGTCCACTAAATTGCTAGAAATGCAAGCTGATAATGGTGTACTAAGAGAAATAGGGTCCTGAATGAACAGGGCCTCTGCTTAATGAATCGGCTGTATAACTGGGAAATAAACATAGGAAGAATTGCAGAAGCCATGTAAATTAAAAGGTAAATTCATTGTTAAATTAGGTACAAAAGAGAAATATAAGGAAAGAAGGATTAGATTGAGAGAGAGAAAAAAGGAGGCAAGGAAAGGAAGAAAAAACCTTAATTTCAAATATGCATTTTTACTATTTTCTTCAAATTTGTTACGCTTGAAGGGATGAGATTCCACTGGTATTGGTTAATTTTGGGTGCCAGAGAAGTAAATTGGCAGCAATTACCCCTTAACACATTAACAGATATTTATGTTTAAAATCCATAGAATCCCTACAGTGTGGAAACAGGCCACTCGGCTCAACAAGTCCATACCAACCCGCCGATGAGCAGACCTGTCCCCTAACCCTGCGTTTCCCGTGGCTAACGCACCTAACCTACACATCCTTGTACACTATGGGTAATATAGCATGGCCAATCCACCTAACCTGCACATCTTTGGACTGTGGGAGGCAATCGGACCACCGGGTGGAAACCCACGCTGACACTAGGAGAACGTGCAAACTTCACACAGACAGTCACCCAAGGATGGAATTTTACCTAGATCCCTGGCACTGTGCAGCAGCAGTGCTAACCACTGAGCCACCAGACTTAACTTGCTGTGGTGAGTTCAAGGGGCAAATGGATGTATCTTTTTAAGAAAAGAAGAGAGAGCTAAATTCAAGATGCTATTGTGATATAACTAATGGCAGAATCAACCAACCTGGACAGTAACTCTTGAATATTTACGCTTGAACTTGCATCGGTTCCTTCTTTGCAATTATGCCATTTATGCTTTCTTCCTATAAATACTGCCAGACCTCCTGTGTTTTGCCAACAAATTCTGTTTCTGTGTCAGGTCTCCAGCATGTGCAATTCTTTGTTTTATCTCCAGATTATTGTTGAATAATGCAATAAGAGTGTTTGGGGAGTGGAGAAATTAACTTTGGTCGGACAGTTTGGGTAGTAGAGGGTAGAATTTGATCACAAAATGTATGTGCTGGGTGAATTTGGAACTCTGGGTGAAAAATCAGTGGACTTTGAAAATGATTCACTGTTATAGGAATAAATGAATAGATGGTTCCCTCCAATCCCTACATCATCCTGACGGGGAACTCGATTGCAGTTCCTTCACTGTTGCTGGGTCAAAGTCCTGGAACTCCCTCCCTAACAGCACTGTGGGTGTACTTGTACTAGATGAATTGCAAGAATCCAAGAAGGCAGCTTATTACCATCTCCTCAAGGGCAATTAGGGACAGACATTAAATGCTGGCTTTGCCAGTGATACTCAAATTCCATGAGCAAACCTAAAAGGAGACAGTGTCTTGACAGTAGAATATTTCAGAACTGTATTCAAGTTGTGACCTAGATTATGGTCAAGACCTGAATCATTGCTTGAATCCATGACCTTCCAACTCTGACATGCCAATCTGACACTCAAATACTAAAGAGAATGGGCTTTGACATGAGAATTTAAATAGTGGAGGCCATGAGTCGTTTTCATGAGTTGCATTTCCACACAAGATTCAAATGTAAAAGCTCAAACAGTAAAATTGATGGGAGAAAATTCTTGTTGAGAAAAAAAGGACCATAATTTCATTTGACTGTCCATAATTGAGATGCAACCTCTGCAGCACTAAATAATAATGGTAGAAGATTTCCTGTTATTAATTAGGCAGCGCTATTTGTAATATGTTTCCTGAATGGGACTGTGTAATTCTTTTTCCGTATTTAGAAGATTGGAGATGTAAAATAATTATTTTACCTATTAATACATAATTTATGACACAGTTTGGGAGAAATTCCTTCTGTTGATAATTTTAACGGACATCTTCCTGTGGCTTGTCAATGAGATTTCCTATTTTGTACTCACTGTTGCTTTTGCTAAGTTATCAGTGGAAGCTGTTTCATTCCTCAGTACATTATTCATTGCAAAGACCACATGTTGCTTAATATACTTCATTTTCAAAATTTGAATAAACGGTTTCTGTATGATTTTGTTTTCAAACTGTAAAAAAATCAGTGGGCAAGTTAGTTTAATATGAGCTTTTTCTTCAGCTGTTCACGTATTGGAACTCCCCTCATTTGAACCATTTCACAAATTTTCCAGGATTAATACCTGGATGAATATGAAGTTCTTATGAGTTTTTACTCTCAAATCTGCAGCCGATACTCTGGAATATCAAAAGACATTGAAGCTCTAATCATTGAAGATGTAGATTTTATACCTTTGAGCTGAATTGAACCACACTGCAAGAAACATAGACTTTAATTTATTTAGCAGTTTTTCACAACTTTAGGGCATCTGAATGCATTTGACAGCTAATAAAGTATTTTTGAAGTGCTGTTGTTGCGATAATGTAGAATATATAAAAGCCAGTTTGTGCTCAACACGCTCCTGCAAGCTGCATTAAAAATAAACATCATTACAAGTGTTCACTGAGAGATGAATATTCCTCCACAAAGGCCACAAGCAGATTTTCCTTGCTATTCAAAATATGTGATCTTTTACACTACTTAAGAGGGTAGACATGACAATTGTTTAAACACCTCATCACAACAGACACCATCTCTGACAGAGGAGTGCTCTGTCAGTATTGGAGTGTCTGTTTGGATTTTGTGCTCAAGTCTCTGGAGTGGAGCTTGAATCTGCAGCTCTGATTCCAAGGCAAAAGTCCGACCTATTCAGCTATGGATGGTGCATTGTGAGGTTCCAAGGAGGTAAGGTACAGTATATTGTTGAACATGGATTTTGTGTTAAGTCATGCATTATATCTCCATCTGAACTGTTGAGTGTGTGGTGTCAAACTTGTAAAATATTTATGCAGCCATAGTAACCGTATAAATGCAAGTATTGCTGAAAATTTTTTCAAAGCTTTTTCTTTGGCATTCATTTGGACAATTTGTGGAGAGTGTGCTAATTGTTTGGTAAGTGGCCTCAGGTAGAGGCATTGTCATGGAGAATGCACCCATTAATGCTGATCGACAGTTAACTGCTCGGTGCGATGTCAAACATCTAAATCATACCATCAAATCAGCCTTTGAGCTTTATCAAAAAATATATCACTTGGCTTTTTGCAAACAAGGAATGTACCCATTCCGCCTGCACCGGCAAAACATACAATGTAGTATCTAACATTAAATGTCGTCTGTAATTAGCCAGTACAGGTTATTTGTTGGATAATTTTGAGTGTGCAAGGACTTATGCTGACAACCAATTTAGGATTGTCAGTTGGGCTCACAATATGGTGCACGTATATGTACTATAGAGAGCCCTGTTCTTTGACAGAAAGAACATGTACGTGCATTGTACTTCAATTCAACAGATTGCCCTGACAAATGGGGCAGCAAATGGCTATGTCCTGACCAATTAGAGTCAATCGACCTGCTTTAAAACTTAAAGCCTAGTAGTTAATTTTTTTCCTTTTTTTTCTTTTTCTTCAGTTGTGTGTGTGCAGGTGTTAGACACAGTGAAAGATAACAGGTGTACATATCTTTATTCAGTTTCCACCACCAGGAAGAAAGGACACACCAGGGTGGCCAGTGACAAGCAGTGTCCTTCTCAGAGGGATCTCCTGTTAATTTCTTTTTAACTGAGGATATTCTAAATCTCCTGGTTATTTTTTTTGTAGTTTTCTTTTTTTATATAACCCCCACACTACCACCTAATTGCAGTAGGGCTTATATTTTTCCCAGAACCTATGATATGTCTGTGAGACAATGAAAGACAAAAGTTGTACAAATCCTTATTCAATTTCCACCACCAGGGGAAAAAAAAGGAAATACTAGGGTGGCCAGTGACAAGCAGTGCCCTTCTCATCAGAGGGCAATGTTGCGTGAAGCCTGGTAGTTAACTAATAATCACCACTAACAGGAACATTCTCCATGGCAATGCCTCTGCCAGTCAGAGTCCACCTGCCAACCAAATGCATTCTCCTCTTCCTTGAAATGAAACCCTTGCAAAATGGCGTAGTGAATGAAAGATGAATAGCTTTACCAAACCTTGTCTTTATTATTGCAATATTCAAGTTCTGTATCAACAAATGGTCGTAAATGCAAGTCTTTCTATCTTTACCATTCTTTCCTATTTTTTAAAAAAAATCTTTCGGACCTATGGGAAATTTACTGAATGCCTGCAGAGAATTTTTAAATGAATGCTGACTAATTTTATCCCCCACCCCATCCCAAACGTCATATCCTTAATGCCCTCTTGTAATTTTACAATAACAGCACAAGGGAATAATGCAGACTTTCAAAACTACAAGAAATGCCAGTTACAAAGAGTAAATCTGAGATGGAAAGTACCAATGAAACTTTACAAAATATATCTGTGGGTTTTGCTTTTAATTTCATTTAGGATGTTAAAGACTTTCATCACCACGTGCAAGGCTTATCGACAAAACTAACACTTCATTTTGGTCCATTTTAAGCAATGATTCGTTGTATGGGTACACACTAATTTCCTCACAATGGAAAATTCTCACTATTTCACCAACCCTTACTGACCTCTTTTCCAAGGATTATCATAAACCTTGCCCTGTAAGCTTTTTGGAGAGCATTGAATTGCCTCACCGTTTCATGATAAACTGTATTTTGTAAAACAGATTACTTAGCGACGACCTCATAACAAATCATTTTTAATAATAGAGTCATAGAGATGTAAAGCATGGAAACAGAACCTTCGGTCTAACCCGTCCATGACGACCAGATATTCAAACCCCAATCTAGTCCCACCTGCCAGCACCCAGCCCATATCCCTCCAAACCCTTCCCATTCATATATCCATCCAAATGCCTCTTAAATGTTACAATTGTACCAGCCTCCACCACTTCCTCTGGAAGCTCATTCCATACACGTACCACCCTCTGCATGAAAACGTTGCCCCTTAGTCTCTTTTATATCTTTCCCCTCTCACCCTAAACCTATGCCCTCTAGTTCTGACTCCCTGACCCCAGGGAAAAGACTTGTCTATTTATCCTATCCATGCCCCTCATAATTTTGTAAACCTCTGAGTCACCCCTCAGCCTCCGACACTCCAGGGAAAACAGCCCCAGCCTGTTCAGTCTCTCCCTGCAGCTCAGATCCTCCAACCCTGGCAACATCCTTGTAAATCTTTTCTGAACCTTTTCAAGTTTCACAACATCTTTCCAATAGGAAGGAGACCAGAATT
>NC_057712.1:41586604-41616233 GCF_004010195.1 Chiloscyllium plagiosum
AAGGAGCTATGAACCTGCACTCCAAGGTCTCTTTGTTCAGCAACACTCCCTAGGACCTTACCATTAAGTGTATAAATCCTGCTAAGATTTGCTTTCCCAAAATGCAGCACCTCGCATTTATCTGAATTAAACTCCATCTGCCACTCCTCAGCCCATTGGCCCATCTCGTCCAGATCCTGCTGTAATCTGAGATAACCTTCGCTGTCCACTACACCTCCAATTTTGGTGTCATCTGCAAGCTTACTAACTGTAGCTCTTATGCTCGCATCCAAATCATTTATGTAAATGACAAACATTAGAGGACCCAGCACCGATCCTTGTGGCACTCCATTGGTCACAGGCCTCCAGTCTGAAAAACAACAGTCCACCATCACCCTCTGTCTTCTACCTTTGAGCCAGTTCTGAATCCAAAGGCTAGTTCTCCCTGTATTCCATGAGATCTAACCTTGCTAATCAGTCTCCCATGGGGAACCTTGTCGAAGTCCATATAGATCACATCTACTGCTCTGCTCTCATCAATCTTCTTTGTTACTTCTTTAAAAAATCCAATCAAGTTTGTGAGACATGATTTCCCACGCACAAAGCCATGTTGACTATCCCTAATCAGTCCTTGCCTTTGCAAATATATGTACATGTCCCTCAGGATTTCCTCCAACAACTTGCCCACCACTGAGGTCAGGCTCACTGGTCTATAGTTCCCTAGCTTGTCTTTATCACCCTTCTTAAAAAGTGGCACCACGTTTGCCAACCTCCAGTCTTCCGGCACCTCACTTGTGACTATCAATGATACAAATATCTCAGCAAGAGGCCCAGCAATCACTTCTCTAGCTTGCCATAGAGTTCTCGGGTACACCTGATCAGGTCTTGGGGATTTATCCACCTTTAACCATTTCAAGACATCCAGCACTTCCTCCTCTGTAATCTGGACATTTTGCAAGATATCACCATCTATTTCCCTACAGTCTATATCTTCCATATCCTTTTCCACAGTAAATACTGATGCAAAATATTCATTTAGTATCTCCCCCATTTTCTGTGTCTCCACACACAAGTTGCCTTGCTGATCTTTGAGGGGCCCTATTCTCTCCCATGTTACCCCTTTGTCCTTAATATATTTGATAGAATTAAGGAGAATCCAAAAGGTTTTATTTGCCAAAGCTATCTCATGTCCCCTTTTTGCCCTCCTGATTTCCCTCTTAAGTATACTCCTACTTTCTTTATACTCTTCTAAGGATTCACTCGATCTATCCTGTCTATACCTGACATATGCTTCCTTCTTTTTCTTAACCAAACCCTCAATTTCTTTAGTCATCCAGCATTCCCTATACCTACTAGCCTGACAGGAATATACTTTTTCTGGATTTTTGTTATCTATTTCTGAAGGCTTCCCATTTTCCAGCTGTCCCTTTACCTGCGAACATCTGCCTCCAATCAGCTTTCAAAAGTTCTTGCCTAATACCGTCAAAATTGGCCTTTCTCCAATTTAGAACTTCAACTTTTAGATCCTGTCTATCCTTTTTCGTCGCTATTTTAAAACAATAGAATTATGGTCGCTGGCCCCAAAGTGCTCCCCCTCTGACACCTCAGTCACCTGCCCTGCCTTATTTCCCAAGAGTAGGTCAAATTTTGCACCTTCTCTAGTAGGTACATCCACATACTGAATCAGAAAATTGTCTTGTACGCACTTAAGAAATTCCTCTCCATCTAAACCTTTAACACTAACACTATGGCAGTCCCAGTCAATGTTTGGAAAGTTAAAATCCCCTACCATAACCACCCTATTATTCTTACAGATAGCTGAGATCTCCTTTACAAGTTTGTTTCTCAACTTCCTCTGACTATTGGGGGGTCTATAACACAATCCTAATAAGGTGATCATCCCTTTCTTATTTCTCAGTTCCACCCAAATAACATCCCTGGATGTATTTCCAGGAATATCCTCCCTCAGCACAGCTGTAATGCTATCCCTTATCAAAAATGCCACTCCCCCTCCTCTCTTGCCTCCCATTCTATCCTTCCTGTAGCATTTGTATCCTGGAACATTAAGCTGCCAGTCCTGCCCATCCTTGAGCCATGTTTCTGTAAATGCTATGATATCCCAGTCCCATGTTCCTAAATTTGAGTACTTTTTAATTGTGACGAAATGGTGAAATGCAGGCATGATATTAGTAAAGTAATTCACTCTATCTTCTGTTTCACCTTAGAGCTTAAATTCAACATATTCTGTGCAGATGAAGAAAATTCAACTCGGGAAGACAACATTATAATTGATCTCTCCATCATATCCATTCCATCTTATTTCAGGGGCTAATGTACTTGTCAGTGATTGGTATTGTGTGTAACTTGCCATTTTCATTGCCACTTTTAGAAAAGGAATTGCTTCTTTCTAAACAAATGGTGTTGTTCCAAATTGCCAGCTTCGAAATCATTAAAGTCGTACTATATAGAGCTGAGAAATGCTAGTTAATTTGAGTTAGGGTATGTTGATGGATGAAGATGGTAAATTGAGACTTTATCTTGTAGAAAAGTTCCACAGGTTCAGGAGTTAATCAAATAAATATTTGTGTTCACATTTTTTTAGTGCAATTTTACTTGTTTTACAAATTCTTCAACTGTTACTTCAGTTTTGGTTTCAGAGAAGCTTAAGGGGCAACTGTGCATTATTCCTTAAGGTAAGTTATTTTAAAAGTTCCTGAGTACAGAGTTTGGAATTTTGAGATGTGTTGATTTAAAGAAGGCAATGGAGAGAGGTCTGGTCTATGACCTACTCATGACAATGAACAGTTCCTCCATTTCAATATGGCCTAGCAAGGTCCAAGTACCAGAGCTTTGTCATTTAAAACCAACACAACTGCAGCTTATTTGCAACAGAGTTTTAGAGACATGGCCCATTTTCAGCTAGCATATCTATTAGCAGCAAAGTAGACATCATGGATATTGACCTACCACTCAATTAGTGTGATGCCGGAGGTTGTTGACAGCTTCACCTATCTAGACAATCTGTCACTTGATACTGAATTCAACATATAGTTCACAAAAGCTGCAGTTTTTGTTCAAACTGAGTAACAGCAATCTAATTAAGAATTCCAAACTGTAAGTATATCAAACCTGTGTCCTCATACCTACACAACTTAAGCCAGTTGGGAGACAACATACAAGCAAGGAATAAGAGTCGATCGCTTGATCCTTCAAGCCTGCTCAGCCTATCAATAAAATCATGGCTGATCTGATTTTAATCTGAAGTCTACATTCCTGCATATCCACAATAATTTTTGATCCCCTTAGAAATTAAGTTTCCATATACTTCTGACTTTTAAAAATATTTAAAGATTCTGCATTCACAGCCTTTTGAGAGAAAAATGTTTTCCTCACCTTTATAGAGTCATAGAGATGTACAGCATGGAAACAGACCCTTCGGTCTAACCCTGGCCAGATATCCCAACCCAATCTAGTCCCACCAGCCAGCATCCGGCCCATACCCCTCCAAACCCTTCCTATTCATATACCCACCCAGATGCCTTTTAAATGTTCCAATTGTACTAGCCTCCACCACTTCCTCTGGCAGCTCATTCCATACATGTACCACCCTCTGTGTGAAAACGTTGCTCCTTAGGTCTCTTTTATATCTTTCCCCTCTCACCCTAAACCTATGCCCTCTAGTTCTGGACTTCCCGACTCCAGAGAAGAGACTTTGCCTATTTACCATATCCATGTTCCTCATAATTTTGTAAACCTCTATAAGATCACCCCTCAACCTCCGACACTCCAGGGAAAACTGCCCCAGCCTATTCAGTCTCTCCCCATTGCTCAAATCCTCCAATCATGGCAATATCCTTATAAATCTTTTCTGAACCCTTTCAAGTTTCACAACATCTTTCCGATAGGAAGGAGACCAGAATTGCACGCAATATTCCAACAGTGGCCTAACCAATGTCTTAAATGGGCAACCACTTATTTTTACATTTTGACCTCTACTTCTAGATTGCCCCACAAGAGGAAATATCCTTTCAACATCCAACATCAAGTCCTCTCAGTATCTTGTATATTTCAATTAAGTCACCTCTGACTCTTCTCAACTTCAGATGATATAGGCCTTTCATGGATGATAATCCACTCATTCCAGGTATTAAGCTAATAAATTGTCTCTGTCTCTGAACTGCTTCCAATGCATTAACATCCTTTTATAAGTACAGTAATCACTGTACACAGTACTCCAAATGAGCTCTCACCAATGTAGAAAAAGGTTACAGAGCTTCTACCTTTTCAGTGATAATTTCATCAGCATACACTCATTGTTAAGCCAATGACAGCTGAACTGGCAGGGTCACATTCATCAGATGGAGGCAATCATTTATCTTCTGTATGGTGAACTGGCCATTAGGGTTACAACTTCTTGCATTTATGCTTTCTCTGTAGGGAACCTGCAAGCAAATTATAAAGATGGTGATTATTTACGCTAACTGGGAAATAGTTAATTGTTGGTCATGACTTCTGGAAGCTGCTTCTGTTTGGAAGAGACAAGCAAAAATAAAATGTTCAGTTGGCCAAGAAGGGGGCCTAGAGAAAATGGAAGCCAGAGAATCCTGCACCTTCTCAGCCCCCTGTTTTCCTCTACAAAGACTGCGGCAGAGAATGTCATGCCAGAATAGGACTCCTAAACCATGTCAGACAAATCTTAATAATTGATCATCATGGCACAAACCATCATGTGAGATGTAGCTGCCATTGCAACTTGAAAATTTGTGTGAGAATGTGTATGTTTGTGTCTGAATGCTAAATGTGGCATATTTTGATCTTCAAAACAAAGTTTGATTTTTCAACATGCTTTTCATCCTTTGTTGTCTTGTGTAATTCAGCAATAGGAGTGGAAATGAGTGTAGGTATGTTCCTGTGCCTTTTGGTCTCTGTGAAGGGAGGCAGATTAACATAAACAGGGAGCAGTAGGAGATTTTTGTCTTTAGCTTTTATAGGTATTTCATTTTATAGACTTTTAACAAACACAAATGCGAATATCACATTTTGAGAAAACCTAGTAACGTTTTTATTGCAGCCCAGAGATCTATGTACGGCTTCAGTATTACATTGACACAAAAGCTGCTTTGGCCTGTCAGCCAATTCTCCCACATATAAATCTAAGCAGTGAATGAAGTCAATACTTGCCAGTAATGTCTGCGTCTGGGATTTATTCAAGGCATTGCACCTGAACAATTAGCATTAAATCTATGTGGTTTCAGCCATTAAATTAAAACAAAAAAACTCAGCCATTGATCAGATTTCAACAACAAAAGCTGCAACCGGTGAAGTAAAACCTGCCTAAACATGAGCTGTTGATAATGATTTCAGTGTTTAGGGGATAAATCATCACTTGAACTGATCTTAAGGTTGGATCACTTCTCATCAATTTACATTGTTCTGGAAATTGTACCATTGTGACCAGATAGTAGCAGACTTTCAACAGGCAGCCCTTGCACACAGGTTTGAGTTTCAAGTGTAAAACTGCAAGTTTAAAAGTCCCATAACAGACAGTGGATGCTGTTTAAAGGTTTGTTCAACATTTTGCACATCCAAATAAGCTCTATGACAGTCTATCATGAGTTAGTTAAATAGCCTATTGTTACTGACATGTTACTGTTGATTGCTGGTATAAGCCATGACTCATTTGTTGATAAATTACCAAATAGAAAAGAACATACACCAACAATTACTTTGAATGTAACCTTTATTTATGAATCATCCCTAATGAATTCCCACTCTTTATAAGTAAAGTAACATTCATTCATTCACTCAAGTACACATCCAATCTTTAGTGCACCTTGTATCTTCATTTTGCTTTCTTTCTTGGTTTCAGGAAGAAAGAAAATCTTGCATTTCTATTGCAATTTTTATGACCTCTCCATGTCATTGAAGGTTCTCTACTAATCTTTTTCAGGTTTCTTTCTGAATTCCACACGCAATCTCTCTAAGCTCGTCTTGTCAATGGGATTCATATTCTGACCCCTCAATTGTATTCTCAGTAAACAGTTGACCATAGTTCATGATCCTATGAAAATGTTAAATAAATGTGTTTGTGGTCATTTCATCACATGACTTGGCTCTCACATTCCAGCCAAAAATCAGCCAACAGATGCTCTGGAGGCATTGCATTCTTATAGAGTCTAGATTAGACTGGTGCTGGAAAAGCACAGCAGGTCAGGCAGCATCCGAGGAGCAGGAAAATCAACGTTTCAGGCAAAAGCCTCATTCAACTGGGAAGCAAAGGACTCGTTAACCAATTGACAGATGCTTGACTGTCAGGCAAACTGCTATTTTTCTTCCCCATTTAAAATATTTTAAGATCTGGTAAAGAGAAGTTTGAAGAAAGTAACAACAAAAGAGATTTTTTTAATACTCCTGTGATTTTTCTCCTGGTGACTCTGTGATTGGTGACTGTACAACCTTACTGTTTCCTATATTAGCTGTCAATGGTTGTCTCCCCTTAGGTACTGATGCATCCTCATTCAAATTTATCATCAGCACCACCTCCTCAAAAAAAAATGACTATTGGTTCTTGCACAGCCCCCATCCTTTTCCCTGTAAATAAGATAAGAGCACATGTTTAGGGGCAAGATGCTGGCATGAATAGAGGATTAGATGACTGGCAGAAGGCAAAAAGCGAGGATAAAGGAGTATTTTTCAGGATGTTACCCATGGTCAGTAGAGATCGTGGGCGGCACGGTGGCACAGTGGTTAGCACTGCTGCCTCACAGCGCCAGAGACCCGGGTTCAATTCCCGCCTCAGGCGACTGACTGTGTGGAGTTTGCACTTTCTCCCCGTGTCAGCGTGGGTTTCCTCCGGGTGCTCCGGTTTCCTCCCACAGTCCAAAGATGTGCAGGGCCAGGTGAATTGGCCATGCTAAATTGCCCGTAGTGTTAGGTAAGGGGTAAATGTAGGGGTATGGGTGGGTTTCGCTTCGGCGGGTCGGTGTGGACTTGTTGGGCCGAAGGGCCTGTTTCCATCTAATCAAATCTAATTCTGTTCTAATCAAAAGAAAAATTAATCTAATCTACAGGGGTCAGTGTTGGGACCACAACTATTCATGTTATACACTAACGATCAGAACAACGGAACTGAGGGCATTGTTGCTTAAGTTTTCAAATGACACAAAGACAGGTGGAGGGACAGGTACTGTTTTGGTTGGTAGGTAATTGCATAACCTTGATTGCCTGTGGGAACCATTCTTTTATGTAGTTAATGAGGAGCCACCTGGAAATCTTTTAATGTGTTTTCTGCACAGTGTAATGTCTGGAAAAGTGCTGAAAGTATTTAATGAAATGGTGATTCAGAATGTAATCTTAGATTCAGAATAGTATTAATATTAGGGACTTTGCCCCACTCATTGGAATTTTGCCATCAGGCTGGAGATTGTGAGACCAGTGCTATGGAATTTCATGCTACTATTGCCAAAGACACCCCCCAATGGATAGAAGCACTGTGAGACTCACTTGTTTGTATAATGTGTATATTATGTAGTTTAAGTTAATATCATTAGTTTGTATATGTCTCTAATATATATTAACTAGATTAAGCTAATAAATTTGTGTCATATTCATGTGCACGTCTTCTTGTATTCATTTGATTAGACCTTAAAGAATCCATTAGACACTTTCAGCCTAACAATACAGGAGCACAGAGGAGGTTTACAAGAATAATCCCTGGGCTTGCATTTGAGGACTCTGGAGAGGGATCTGATGAAAACGTAGACTACTGAGGCCAGGATTGAGTAGATGTGGAGAAGATGTTTCCACTAGTAGAAGAGACTAGGACCCAAGGGCACAACCTCAGAATGAAAGGACGAACTTTCAAAACTGAGATGAGGAGGAATTTCTTCAGCCAGTGGATGATTAGTTTGTGAAACTCATTGCCACAGAGAGCTGTGGAGGATGAGTCATTGAGTGTATGAAGACAGAGATAGATTCTTGATTGGTAAGGGGAGCAAGGATTACAGGAAGAAGGCAGGAGAAAGGGGTTGAGAAATATATCATCATGATTGAATGGCGGAGTAGAATTGATGGGCTAAATGGCCTAATTCTGCTCGTATATCTTATGGTCTTATGTCTTAACTTGTCAACATATTGGTGACTTGTCAATCCATTCTCATCTTTCTTAGAGCTCCTTGTTTAAACCCCTCCAATTAGGTTTTCACCTCTTTCACAACACCCAAACATCTCTTGTCAAAGGCACAAATAGCATCCTATGTCACTATGGCAAATGTAAAAGTTTTGTTCTTGTCCTTCTTGACCTGTTTGTAAGTTTTGAGACAATAGCCACATTGTCCTCTTCCAAAGCCTCTTCAATGTCATCCACCTTCCAATATCTAATCATAGCCAAAACATCACATGAAATATCTTCTTTTCTCATTCCTGAACAGTAACCTCTACTGTATCCCAGAGATCAATGCTTGATGTTACGTTATTTTACATCTACATGCTGCCCTTGCGACATCATCCAAATATGCAGCATTAGATTTCTTTGTGCAGACAACAGCCAATCCAGAGGAAAAATAAAATATAAAATTCAGTAAATAAAAACTGCAATACATGGAAATACTGGAGCACTGTTCTAAGATATACAAGTAGGACAGTATGCATCATTTGCAAGTTTTGCTAGATTTTTCATCTGGGAATTTGTATCATCACCATCTCTTTCAATCCCTTCAAATGATCAGATTGTAAATTATATACATTATCAAACTATTTGCCTGACATCCCATGATGAATTCACAGAAATATTCTCCAATCAAATATTGGGATGACCAAAACGATTGTCTTCAATTCCTATTATTAACTCATTCCCTCTCTCTGACAATTTTCTGAGGATCAATCAGACTGCTTATAATGTTGGTGTCATATTTTCAGTCCAGGATGAAATTCTAGCCACAAAATCGCACTTTTAACACAAAGAAAGCCTATCCCCATAAAATCATCTAACTCCAAAGCTGTCTCAGGTTCTCTGCTGCTGAAATCATTATAACAAACCAAATCACAGAAGATCAGTTCACAGAATCCCCAGTGTGGAAGCAGGATATTCAGCCCATTGAATCTACACCAATCCTCTGAAGAGCACTCCACCCAGACCCAACCCCTACCCTCTCTCTGTAAACCTGCATTTCCCATGGCTAATCCATCTAACCTACACATCCTGGACACTGTGGGCAATTTAGCATAGCCAATCCACCTAACCTGCACATCTTTGGACTGTGGAAGGAAAGCTGAGCACCCGGAGGAAATGCACACAGACACTGGGAAAGTGTGTAAACTGCACAGTCGCCCGAGGGTGGAAATCAAACTTAGACCCCCTGGCCCTGTGAGGCTGCAGTGCTAACCATTGAGCCTGTCGTTGAAGACTTAATGGGTCTGCTCACTAGGCTCTCACCTTCTACCTTAGTAGAAAAAAACTTACCACCCAAACCTCTGCTGCCCATGCCTTTTCTTATCATCATCCCTGAGCTTGCTGAACCTTTACTAGCTCCTGGTTAACGTTGCTTAATTTTAAAGTTTGTTTTTAACTTCCACCATGGCCTTGTGCCTTCCTATTTCTGCATTCTTCAACCCTACAATGTTCTGAAATATTTGCGCTTCTCTGATTCTGGCCTCTTCAGCATCTCTTTTTCATTGCCCACTATCAATGGCTGTGCATTCTGCTGCCTGGCCTGCATTGCTACATCTTGATTTCCTTTTTTACACAGGTTAAAATATAGCTTTATGATTGAGTTTTACTATCTCCTTACATAGCTCCATTTCCTTTTATTTATTTATGAAGCAGTTTAGGACATTATATGTATGTATTGTGTGGATATATACCAAGAAAGCAGACAGGGTCTTGGTTTCATGTGTCACAGCTCAACCACTGAAGTGTTGACCGGAGCCCTTTTTCAATCATCACAGGATGAGGGCATTGTTGGCTAGGCCAGCATTTATTGGCCATCCTTAATTGTTCAGAGGGTAGTTAAGACTCAACCATGTTGCTATAGGTCTGGAGTCACATGTAGGCCAGACCAGGTATGGATGACATTTTTTCGCCCCTAAAGGACATTAGTGAACCAGATGGGATTTTGTGACAATCGACCCATGGTCATCATTAGACGTTTAATTCTAGATTTTTTATTGAATTCAAATTCCACCAACTGCCATGGTGGAGCTTTGGACCCTAGTTCCCAGAACTTTACCTGGGTTTCTGGATTAACAGTCCAGCGATGGTGCCACTAGGCCATCATGTCTTCCTATGTGCTGAATTCTCTGAAGTGAGACTTGAATCCCACTGTGAACTCCATGTGTCAGACGACAGTCATAGACAGATTATTAAATCTTTTTGAGGCTTCCTTCTTGTTCCTAAGAAAGTGGTGAGGAAGCAGTCTTTGGAGCCTCCCTGCCTGTAAGTCAAATCCCTTTGTCTTTGTTCAGTGTGATGTGAGCCTGAAGAAAGATTCTGTGGAGCTGACGCTGTTTGTTTCAGTGAATGCCTTGTGAGAGTTTCTCTCTGTGTCTGTTTCCAGGGTCCCCACCAGCTTGTTCTATTCATTTTCAGAATCTCCGTAACTGGATGTGGTCCAAGTGAGGAACTAAGGCTGAAAAACCCACTCGTGATTTAAGTGTTTTTTCAAAGAAAGGAGAAGCTGATCCTTTACTCAGTATCTAAACACTTTACACCAAGACTGTGCATTTAACCAGCACTCCAATGGCTTGCTTAAACTTGCTGTTAGTATTGGTGCTTTTCCCAATATGGACTTTATCGTTTCCTGATGCAGCAAAGGGTGAGTACTGTGATAAAGTAGCAACAAGTCTCTTTCAGCTACTTCCACAAAATATAGTGAGCAATCCCAAAACTTACTAACATCCTGGAAGTGCCCTCAGGATGTGTCTCTTCCTGCCAACTTCAGTTCCCTTCAGCACAGTTAACAATTCTTTTGATTTAGAACCTCTGTCTGATTAATGCTCTTGTTACCCATCTATAAGCCATTGCTATTTATCTTATTATTTATCTACAATATATGTTTTAATATGTCTGTGTGTTTATGTATCTATATATTTATCTAACCTCTATTTCTTAATTTCCAATCGATAATTGCAGTTGAATCAGGTAAAATTCTCTTGCCGAAATATTCTGGAATTTGCAATGTTTGTCAGATAAAGTGATCATTAGATGATGTGCCTTCACCTCTGAATGGCATTCTTTTCAATAATTTATTGAAAGCCAGGGCACATGGATGCAATTACATAGTATGCGATTATTAAATTTATGTATATTAGGAAACAGGAATTCCAAGACATTGATTGCAAGTTTATAGTCAGTGCTTTGCACCATCTGGTTCAGAAACAGTCATTCTAATGCTGTGAATTTTGCGGATCTAAGGATGGTGTAGGAAAGAAAGGGTTTAGATTCTGGTCCATTGGAATCAGTACAGATAGAGGAGTGAGTTTACTGACAGAACAGAAAATGCCATGAAGAAGCTGAGGCCTAATATCCCCTGGTGGTAGTAGAGGTGTGAGGATAGGATAAAAGAATGGACTTCAAGATGTCCCAAAGTACTTTCCAAATTACAAAATTGAAGTGTGATATTTGTTGTTGCAAATTCTACATCATTGATTCCATGACAATGACTTGCTAATATTTACCAGAACACCAAGGAGATATGCTGCTTTTTTTCACATGTGTCAAGTTATCTTTTACAGTCACCTGCAAGGCAGACAGGGTCTCAGTTTAATGTGTCCCGATGATAGCATCTTAAATATTGCAGCACTTCCCTCAGCACTGCACCTAAAGCATTAGCTTTAGTTGATCACGCTTAAGTCTGCAGAGTGGGACTTGTTGCTTTTATTAGACTGCTGAATGGACCTTTCCAACTTCAAATAATGTTGGTCTTGCTAATGTTAATCTTGCTTTGTGCACCTCCTATGCAGCCATAATCTTTTATGCTTCACTCTGTCTAAGCATGCTATGATCTCTATGTACTTGTTTGCTAGGATCTGCCTGTACTGCTTGCAAAATAAAATTTTCCACAGTGCTTAGGTACAAATCAAATTAATCCTCAATCTTCTGACTCAAAGGTGAGTACATTTTACCGAGCCCAGGCTGATATCTCCATACAACATTTCACCTGCAGATATTTGGGTGGTGTATCTTTTCTGTAGAGGGGATTCTGAAGCATTATACACTTTGAGTGAGACAGCATTGTTCAACCATCAAACCTGGGGCAAAGCACTTTTAATGTGGGTTTACTAAGAAGCAGGAGTGATTTTAAGTATCATTTGTGATGTGGTTTATGTGAGCTTGTTTAGTTTTTGGACCATATCTTCTCCTCCCCCACCCAATTCCTTTTTGACTTGCAGTTTCATTGGGTGTTTCTGCCACTGTTTGTGAACACCACTTAAATTCCTCCCTGTGATTCGCATATGCTATAACAAGGTAATGCTGCCATCGAATTTATAATTGGAGATGGACCCAGGTATCCTATTCAGTAATAGGAGAGACATGTTTGAGTGGATCAAAAAATGTACAATATGGACAGAGAGTGATGATTTGGAACACCCGATATGACTTCATAGAAGGTCATGTTTTATAAACTTGATTTTAGTTTTTAAAAATGTTGCCAGGTTAGTGGGCAAATGAAACCCAAAGGATACTAACATAGACCTCCTTTTTAGATGTGGCTTCCCTTTAAAATCAGCACCTCTGGTTGTGTGAGAAATGAAATCTAAACTGGCTGGAAGGAGGTGGGTACGATGTAGTAATAGATGAATTTGGATCAATTTGGAAATGTCGCAAGGTAACTTATTTGTGCGAGACAAGCTGGATGGAACAAAGACTCTCCATATTGCCATTGTTTGTGTGTTCATATAGAACAGCCAATTAGTATTCTGAGTGATTGCTTCTGGAGTCCTGATAGGCTTGGCCAGTTTAGGCTAGTCACAGTGTTGTTCAGACAGGACCTCTGACATCCAGCCTGTACAACAACAGCAGCTGGCATTTATATTGCCTCTAGCATCATAAAATGTCCCATGGTACTTCAGAGAAGTATTGTCAAATTAATTTTTCACCCACTTATGTCCAGAGCCATTAGAACAGGTGATGAGGTCGGCTTTAAGGACCTCTCATAGAAGAGGAAAAGAGACAGAATTTTCAAGAAGAGAGTAGGAGAGAGGAAGTGGAACACTGGATCAACAGTTGAACAGGCAATCCGCAAATGGGAAAGTGCAAGGGAAAGGCTTTGCCAAATCAAGACTCCTGCTGACTGGCTATTAATGGGACACTATTCTCGAGTATTATCGGTTGCCTCTGCAAAAGCAGCCTCGTCAATCTTCTTTCCTTTTCCAGACTTTTGGTTCAGACACAATTTCTATGATCAACTGCTTGGAAAGCTTTCCAACTAGTCCCTGCTCGATCTGGCTGTTTACCTCCAACTCATTCATTGTGGATCTCTTGTTGCCCTCCCTTTAAACCAGTGAAAAATGGGCAACAAATTGTTCAAAAGAACTGGACTCCTTCCCCAGTTCACATTCACCTGTCTCATCTTTTCCAGATATTGCCCCATCTCTGTTACCTTTTTTCATTTCTGAGGTCCTGGAGTGTGTTTTTCTTTGCCAGTGGCATGTCCATCTTTCCTATAATCAGTTTGTTTTCACTGCATCTTGCAGCATCAATATAGTCCTAGTCATGGTGACGAAACGGCTGGGAACAAACCTTCCAGCTCAGCGAGCTAACTTTCATAACTATAGCCCTAGTCTAGGTAACAGACTCTTGGACTACAGCCATAACATGTTATTCCGCCTTGTTCTCCCAAGACGTCTTTTCAGCATTTAACATTGTTGGGCACACCATTGGCCTCCACTGCCTGTTTTAAACACCCCCTCCTTGGGACTGCTGTGATATGGTCTACTCCTATTCGTAGAAGAAGTTTTGATTTATGCAGCACTTTTCATCTCCATACAACATTCCAAAATGTTTTACAGCAAAGTAAGTACATTTTGAAGTGTGCTCACTTTTATTTAATGAGAAAGTTAATTTGGCACAGCTAGGACACATAAATGCTGGAAAGGTAATAACCAGGTTATCTTGGTTAGTGATATCAGTTGAGGGAGATATGCTGGGCAGGGCTTGGGGAGAGTCATCCTCTTTCAAATTGTGCAATGGGATCTCAGATCTATTTAAGAGGGCAAATGTTTTTAAAATCTCATCTGAAGGACAGCATCTCTGACTATGTAGCATTCTCAAGTGAAAGTGGTTCCTGTCAAGGCAAGACTGACGTGCTTGGTTCATATTATATGTCGCTTCAATTGTGAGCAGCAGGTTGGTTCTATACATATTTCAATAACTCATAGGAGCCATAGCTAAATATAGAATACAAAAAAGGAAGTTATAAAACACTAAATTGGTCCCACTGGCATATTGCAAACAGTTTTGAGCATCACATGTAAAGAAGGATATAAAGTATTTGGAGAGGGTTCAGGCAATATTTCTTTGAATTGGACCAGGCTGAAAGACTTCAGTCACATGGAGAGACTGGAGAAGCTTTTTTTATTGGGTCAGTTTTCCAACAATTCATCTCCTCCTTTTCTTTTAGTAATTCATCTTTTCCTTCCCGTTTGATGCCCTGATCCATTTTTCAACCACCTACAATACCACCTCCTTTTTTCTGGCTCCATCCCGTCTAAAGGTGCAGCAGCCATCCTTTTATCTCCTCTCTTTCCACTATCCAAGCCTCTCAAACTCCTTCCAGATGAAACAGTGATTTACTTGTACTTCTTCTCATTCCATTTAATATATTTGCCATTCTCAATGCGGCTCAATGCTGTCTCCTCTACATTCAGGATACCAAATGTGGACTGGGTAATTGATGTGGAGTTTAACCATTTCAGATTACAATCACTGCTCCCATTTTATTTAACAATAGATTCTGGTAATGATCTACGCTGCTATCCTTTAACCTTCCTCTGGACCCAACGATTATTTCCTGTCCCAACATCAATTTCTTGCATCATCATCTTTTTGTCATTCAATCTTTCTTCTTTTCCACCCGATCATACTCCATCCTTTCTGTTTTTCCTCTAATCCTCTCTTTTCCTGCTTGATACATCTTCAATCTTTTTTTCATTTGAGGAAAAAAAGCAATTGACCTGAAATCTTTCTTTCTCTCTCCACAGATGCTGCCTGACCTGTTGAACATTTCCGGTATTTTCAGAGTTTATATCAGATTTCCTGCACCCCAGTATTTTGCCTCCATATTTGAGAAACCAATATATTCTCTATAAAGCATAGGTCAAGGGATTTGACCTTGACCTTGTACAAAATCCTAAATGTTTTTGATAAAGTAAGGAAAAGCAGTTTGCAGAGGTATATCTAAGTTCATTGGCAAATAAACCAGAAGAAATACTCAAGTAAGGTCAAAATACTGTGGAATCAAATACTGAACTCAAAATGTCAGTTCTGATTCCCTCTCTACAGGTGCTGCCAGATCTGCTGAGTTTCTCCAGCATTTTCTGTTTTCATTTTTGAAGAAACTTCTTTAGCAGTGAGGTGTAATGATCTGGAATGCAGTGCCTGATATAGTGTTGGAAACATATACAATAAGAACTTTCATTTGAGAGTTGCAAAGTGGGCAATTTTTTTCATGTCTAATGGAAGAGTGAGTGGAAGCAAAATTAATTGGATAGCTTTTCCAAAGAATTGATCCAGACACAATGAACCAAGTCATCTCCTTCTGTTCTGTGTTATATCATGACACCTAGTTCGACCTCACTAACATTCCTGTCAGCTTTACTGCTGTACTAGCTGCCTGACAACAATTTTTTGATTAATCACAATTTCCTTCAACTGTACATTGGAAGGACCAAAGGCAGGCATTGTTCCTAAGTTCAGCAGAGTCATGCAGTACGGTGGCTCAGTGGTTAGCACTGCTGCTTCACAGCACTAGGGACCTGGGTTCGATCCCTAGCCTTGGGCAACAATCTCTATGGAGTTTGCATGTTCTCCCTGTGTCTGCATAGATTTTAGATTAGATTACTTACAGTGTGGAAACAGGCCCTTTGGCCCAACCAGTCCACACCGACCCTCCGAAAAGTAACCTACCCACATCCATTTCCCTCTGACTAATGCAGCTAGCACTATGGGCAATTTAGCATGGCCAATTCACCTGGCCTGCTCATCTTTGTACTGTGGGAGGAAACCCACGCAGACACAGGGAGAATGTACAAACTCCACACAGTCACCCGAGGCTGGAATTGAACTTTGGACCCTGGTGCTATGAGGCAGCAGTGCTAACCACTGTGCCACCCTGCAAGATGTTCTAGTTTCCTCCCACATTCCAAAAATGTGCAGGATAGGTGGATTGGCCCCCACATCTTTCCTTTCTAAAAACACTTCTCCCCTCTACATGCTGCTCCACACCTCTATTCTTATTTCAATTCCATTTTTACTAAGCCCATACATTTGTCACTGCCACACTCCAATGGCCTCCTTGCTGGCTTTCCAGCATCTGCCCTCCAACATACCCAAGGGCAACCACCTATACACTGTTTGCAGTTTTGACCTCTAATTCATCATAATATTCCCACCAATAAACATGAGCTTTCTATCTCTCTCCCCACCTTCGCCTTTTCCCAACCTCACCGGCTCTTGACTGCAGCAGAGAAAGTAAAGAAAGATAAGTGCCTTTATCAACTTCAGAACATGTCTGAAACTCTATAAAGCTAATGAAGTAAAGCACCTTTTTTAAAGTGCAGTCATTATTAAACAGATGCCTTTATAAGTAGCTTTGCTTCATCTAATCTCCAGGGCTGATTTATTTTATCACTATGTTCCTTTCTGCACAGTTCTGAAGAAGAGTTATACTGAACTGAAAACATTAACTCTGTTTCTCTCTCCACAGATGCTGCCATACCTGCTTGGTTTCTCCAGCGTTGTTTAAATTTGTTAAAGAATTCAAGCATCCACAATATTTGCTTTCTTTACATTTCTGTGCCTGGTCAGGTCCCCGCTGCCTCAGAAACCACACATTTCTTGTTTACAGTTGATATATAACAATTAAATCCATCTTCTGTTTCTTTAGAAATCAATGAAACAGTAATGTGCACCAAGGACTTGATGGAAGTGGAAATCCCCAAATATTTCTTCTTAATGAAGAATCCTCCAGTGTATGTGAGTAAATAATGAAAGGGCAAGGTGATCAAGATAAACACTGCAGTGAATATATAAATGTGCAGACTGAGTTATCTAACTATATACATGACATTCACTTGTTACTGGACAGTCTTCAGTTCATGTTTTCCAATTTTGTTTAATTATTGCTCTGTAGTAAAGGATTGAAAAAAGTCATGTTAATATTGTATAAGATTGTTCTTCTGGTTTTATAACAGCATCAAGATAAAACACTTTCATTTGTTAAATGGGAACTACTGTGAGAGAATGAGCTATTTGATTTACTTTTGTTTAGTGAACCATTTGATTTTTAAAATCTAGTTTGTTCAGAGATGGTATTGCACACCTGAGGAGCAGGTAGGACTTGATCTGGCCTTCTGGCTCAGAGGTAGGGATACTACCAAAGTTCCACAAAACTCCTCTAGTGAGCTATTTGATTTTTAAAAAAAAAGTTAACTTATTTTTCTAATTAACCTATTCAGGGATGTTATTACACACCTTTGAAGCAGGTGGGACTTGAAACCGGGTCCCTTGGTCCAAGGGTAGGTACACTACCACTGCACCACATGAGGGCCCTTTGTGAGATAGTTTATAGATCCTTCAGGTAAATGAGAAACACCTAACACCCGTTGTTATGGAAGGACCTTGAATACCTAGTCTGTGACAGAACAGCAATGAAAAGTGATGATATAGTGCACTGTATATGGGTTATGCAGGAAATGTGTCAGTTGAAACCATATGGATCCATAAAGAAAATTAAACCTCCATTGAAAAATGTATGGTTATTTAGGAGATTAAGGGACAGAAATTTCCCAAGTCAACAGACCCAGTCAAATTAAAGAGTCCCATTAAACTCTGGGGTGAGGGCAGGGATATGGATGTGTGTGAGAGTTGAATTCAGTGGTACAGGAAGCAATTCCTAGAATACACAGAGCTGGAGGAGTCCTAAGCTGGGATGGTTAGTAGGCCCACTTTAGTTCTCTGAGACTTTGCCATTATTCTTTTAGATACAGTTTTGCCTTTTAGCCCTAACCTTCGAGTGCCTCACTCTTCAGTTAATCCTGATAGCCCCTTATATCTCCATGCCAACTCGTGCTCCCTCCACTGCCCCAGGAGAGTGCTGGCAAGAAAGCGCTGTGATTTCCACAGGACAGTGCACTGGTGATATGTGCCTTTATTTCTTCTACACATTTAATTTAGTTTTCTCACACCCTTGTTCTAAATTACTGAGTGTCTAACCTTGGAGAATAGGGTAAACATGCATGTGGAGGCAGCCACAGGCAGAGCTGCAAGCTTCTCCTTCTTGTTGAGTTATTTTAACATATTGTGAGTTATTGTCTGACACCAAAATTCAACATCAAAACAGTGTCAATCTTATTAGTAAACACTGACAGTGATAGTAAAGTGTTGGTATCTGAACATTTGCAATTCCAGCTAGATTTATCAAATCTTTGACTCCTTCCAGATTTGGGATTTACATCTGAATAATCCTGAATGCCATGGGTTGGAGACTGAAGATTTCTACGTGTTCAGAGTAAAGACCAATCTTTCAGATTGTGGCACCATTATGGTACAGTCCCTTTAACTTCTCACTGCTGTATTTTGATGATGAAAGATTGGCAGAGTTACAGAAATGCAATATTGACTCGCAGTTCACATCAGTGCCATGAAGTGAGATTATTCTTCCCTCATTAAATTAACAAAACCCTCAGGACGGACAAGAGTAAGCAGGTAACAATTCTTGATATGGAGATAGTTCATTGAGGATCCTGTGGGTTTGCAAAGATCCAAGTTCATGCATTAAAATTAACTTATTAATGAGAAACATATTCGTTGTCGGAATTTACAAAATAAAAGATGGCTGTCTGTGCATGGGAGCAAAGAAATGGTACTGTCATTTTTAAAAAAGTCATCTATATTTACCCACTCCACTAACCTACCACAAGTCTTCATAAAGACTCTCTTATTTATTCCATTGATTACCAAATCCTTCTACTTCTGAGTTGTCAGGAACATTAATGCCCAGTTCTTCAAACTCAAGTTCATATTACCTTTGTGAGTTCAGTATGATGCCATGATCCCTTCACTCTAAGGAACTTTGTTGAGCTTCAGGGAGAGGGAGATTGACCTAGCCGATTGCTTAATAGCCAGATTATTCCTGCTGGCCTGGCTAATGACCATTTACTTGTATTCTCTTCACTATTCAGCAAAAAATTATAATGATGTCCACAACAAATCTTATATTGCTGTGGAGCACACCATTTAAAGGGATCCAGTGCCTCTCCAAATTCGCAAATGCAGTAGTACCAACAGCTTGTGTTCTGCAAAACCTTGCCCTAATGGCAACACTTTCAATGTATGTGAAAGTAGCCAAAGATCCTGAGACAGCATCTTCTAAACACACAACCACTTCCACTCAGAAGGACAAGAGCAGCAGATACATGGGAACTGTTATGGACCAGGCCAGACCCCCTCAAAACATTTTAAGAAGGTAGCCCAAACCCAAACTTTTCTAGTTGTTTTAAGCAGGAGTGATGCATCTGGGCCAACAATTTAGTTTTAAACAAAATAGAATTTATTTTCAAGATGAATGAAACACAAACACAAGAGAATGGAATATAGAATAACTTTACTTAAAAATGCAACAGACAATCCGAACTTAATGATGCTGTTCCAAATATTTGCAACAATCCCCATAATCACCCCTTTGCAAAAAAGGAAGAATCAAACTCAGGATCTCACAAAAGAGATGTCAGAGAGAGAGAGAGACAGCAGAGAGATTCAACATGGAACACCTTCTTCCATGTAACTGTTTCTTTGACCAACAGCCTCAAAACTGACTGACTGCTTGCTCTGACCAGCCCAACTGTTAAAACCCAAATCAGAGAAAAGCTGAGCTGGGAAAACTGGCCATTCCCCTTTCATTGTGCAATTGTTTTCTCTTAAAGCTTCCTCAAGTAGATAAACCCAGACATTTTGGAACCTGCGTATTTACGATCTCCTGACAAAAAAAAAACAAGGACAACATAACCTGTTAAAAGAGCATCATCATCACAGAACACTACCACCTGCAAGTTCCCCTTCAAGCTACTGACTTGAAAATATATCATTGTTCCTTCACTGTCGCTGGGTCAAAGTCCTAGAATTCCCTCCCTAACAGCGTTATGGGTCTACTGATGGCACATGGACTGCAGCAGTTCAAGAAGGCAGCTCACCACCACAGTATCATGAGCAACTAGGGATGGGCAATAAATGGTGCCTAGGCGAAAGTGAGTACTGCAGATGCTGGAGATCAGAGTCAAGATTAGAGTGGTGCTGGAAAAGCACAGCAGGTCAGGCAGTATCCAAGGAGCATGAAAATCGATGTTTCAGGCAAAAGCCCTTCATCAATAAATGTTGCCTGCCAATGATGCTTATCTCCTATGAGAGAAGAAAAAAAAATCACAGAAGGCAGACAAACTAGCATGAGCTCAGCAACCAATATAACAACTTCTAGCCTTCTACTACTCCAGATCCCTGACTGGGTTTTGGTGGAAGTTAATCTAGTAGTAGACAGGGTTATAAACATTAATAATGAATGAATGTACTAGAGGATTAGTCTTATGCGAGGGAATTGGTGTATTTGAAGAACGGAATTTTAATAGGAGACCTAAGGGTAAAGATTTACCTATGATATGGTGTAAAGTGGATGATAGTGGATCAGCCATGAAGCACCAGGTCTTCACTTCACTCGACTGCAGTGACCAAGCTGGTATTGCCCATTTCATATCCATGATAAAATGTACTCCTCGATGTACTAGAGGCATGTACTTTAATGGAAGACTGAATGCATCAGAGGAATGCATGATGGTCTGGGGTAAGGTGCTGTAGGAATGGACTTTGAATGTTATTAAACTAAAGATCAGTTTTAATGTGCTGGGAGAATGGCCTTGCATCTTATAGTTGATGGGGAAGAAGGTTGTGCTAAGTTGGAAAAGTTAGGTTGTTGGGGTTAGATGGTCAAATGCCCTCTCATCTGTCTTAATTTATTTGTTGTAAATTAATGCTCTTTTTAAAAAATTGCTGTATTGATTTCAGACTTCAGATGATCTGTACATCATGTTTAGTAATACAATACAGAACAACAGCTCTGCCATTATCACCAGAAACTACGTCAACATCACATTTGCCTGTAGATACCCAATGAACTATATTGTACAGCAGCTCAATGCTGAAAACAAGATAAGTATTGACATCAGGTAACTGCTCTGTGTTTGAAGTTGATAAAAACCTTTTGGCATGACATGTGAAAATGTGTTTCAGTGCTAATTCACTTTGCTTGTTCTAGAACTATTACATTGAATACTGAAGATGGGAACTTCTCTATTTCAATGATACTTTTCAAAGATGAAAGTTATAAGGAGAAATGGACGACTGTCCCTTTTCTGAGTCTGGAAGATAACATTTATGTGAAAGTCAACATGGTATGAGTACCCTCTCCTCCAGCTGTGATTCAAGCTTTATGTCACTTTTATAAATTGTACTGTTATAAATTTGTGGGGGCAGCGAAGGATGTGGCCAGGCAAAGGATAAAATGAGAGTGTGCTTGGGTGGTTAGGATCTGGAATGGTCTGCTTGAGAGTATGGTAGAGGGAGGTCCATTTGAGTCACACAAGAGAGAATTGCATTGTTATCTGAAAAAGAAGAATACACAGGATGAATGGGAGAAAAGAGGAGTGGCACCTTCCTCCAGAACTCCTCTACCTTTTTAGTTTTACGATCAATCCCTCTCCAAATAGGATTTTGGGTTCATTTGGCCTTTATGGTTCTTTTTGTAAAACCTGCACTCAATTGTCAGATCAAAAGCCTCCACCTTCGCTAATATCACATTTTCCTTTGTGCCGTGCTGCAATGTCAGTTCAGATTATGGGCTCAAGTCATGGAACCAGACATACATTCAACAGCTGTGCCCAGCTGATGTATGTTACTCTTGGACAAATTAAATTATTCACTTTACTCCTGACCTACCGTAATCTCTAAATCCTCCTGTATCTTCCATTTGTGATTAGCTTGTCCATGCTACGTGCTGCTTGCTTGTTGAATGCATGTCTCAACAAAATGTTGACCACTCAACTCTCTACATCTAAAATGCTTTCCTCTCCTCTGGTATTGTCCTCCACGTTAGAGCATGTCATCTATCCTTACTTCAAAAAAAAAATTCACTGAACTCTTTTATCCTTGACTCACCTGAAGATATCTCCTTGACATCTGAAGAAGTGAAGTCAGACAGCTCAGAGGAATCTTCAGCAAGGTTGTCTTCTGTATGCACCACCAGCTCAGATACTGAAACCTCAGTGGGAACATTAGCTTTAGAAAGTGTGGGAGCTCTAGCTAGTCAGCAGGTCACTGTGACAGCTCCCAAGCTGGCTGGGAAAGAAATGGCCCAAGCCACTGGCACTCAGAGGACTGCCAGAGATCAGCCATCAGCTTGGCTCCATGCAAGAGAGGACCCTGTGGTGTTGGCAATCAGGGACTTCATTGACATGCAAAGGACGGAACAGGAGTGGCAGACAGGGATGTGGGATGTAATGACCCTCATCACAGAGAAACTGTGCTACAGAGGCCCAGGTCCTTCAGTCAAGAGACTGTCTGATTTGCTTCCAAGGACACATTGCCATGGAGAGCCAGTATCAGGGTCCTCAAGGTCTGTTGTCAAGGGGCAACAGGCCCGCACTTCTTCATCCCAGACATTGGTTCACAGGACTGAAGGCATGATGACAGTGATACAGGGGACCTGGTGAGTAGGCCAGGTGTGCCCTCCTCATAAGGAAACAGGGTGGCGTCAGGAGGCACATAGCCAAGGAAGTTCCACACACACAGGCTGCTCAGAAGTCTCCTCTCGGGACACTCCAGAGTTGGCCAGGACTCCCATTTCCACCCCGCCTGCCCCCTCCAATCCTTGAAAGTTGAAGCCAAGGATGATCCACCTTCTTCTGGCAAGAAGACCATCAGCATGTTTGAGCTATCTAAACTCAAACAACCCCAGGGCCATCCCAGCAAAGCTATAGGATCAATAAGTACCACGGCTGAGCAGGCCCCCTACATCCCAGCTGTAGAACCCGGGGCAACACTGAAATGTGGTGCGAGGTAAAGAAAGAAAAAAAATGTTTTGAGGGCACTTTGGTGACACAGGTGACAGCACACTGTATGAAAAGTATCTTGTTTGCAAAAATATTATTGGTTGTGCAGTCGAACTATTTGAGTTTCTGTGTAGATTCAAATGTAAATGTTCCAGCATGGTGATCAGCTTCATGTCCATTCAGAATGTACCATGGAGCGATGTTTGTGTTGACAGCCTGCTGCAGCATGTGAAAGCAAGAGGAACAAGGCTGATAGAGGGCAAACGGTTCTACTGGCACCATTGTTTCTCATGGTCAAATGGTTCTATTCTTTCCCTGGCCTCTGTGTCTAAAAGTGATGAATTGAATTGAATTGAATTTATTGTCATGTGTACCGAGGCACTTGAACAGCTTTGTCTTGCAAGCAATACAGGCAGATCATATTGTTAAATAGCATAGATAAGTAAATAATAGGTAAACAGTGGCAAAAACAAAAACACAGGTACTGATGAATGTTAAGAGTTTATCAGTCCATTCAGTATTCTAACAACAATAGAGTAAAACTGTTTCGAAATCGACTGCTGCGTATGTTCAGGCTTCTGTACCTTCTCCTCGATGTAGAGGTTGTAGAAAAACATTACCAGGGTGGGATGGCTCTTTGAGAATGCTGGCAGCCTTTCCTTGACTGCGGACCAGGCAGATGGATTCTATAGATGGGAGGTTGGCCTTTGTGATTTTCCGGCCGAGTTCACCACTCTCTGTAACTGTCTCCAATCTTGAATGGTACAGTTGCCATACCAGGTAGTGATGCATCCAGACAGAACCTGTTGAAGTTAAATGAAGTCGTCTGCAATGTCTGGGTTAGGGAGGTGTACAGCACAACTCAAGAGGATCACCAGGGATTAGGGATTCTGCAGCTCTGTGTCCTGCACAGTGCAGGAGTCTGTGTGTAGCCTTCTCACTCAGTAAAGGACTTCACATTAGTGAGTTTTACACAGCCCTCCCTTACAGGTTAAGACACTACCCTGCCCACTCTGGGTGCCGTTCACAGTCAGCAGTGAGCTGATATCACCAGGTACCCCCTTTGACTTGCATTGTCACGAATCTTTAACGTCTAGTTTGTTTGTGGTTGATAGCAGGATAGGAAGCTGTGAGGTGAGATATCCAGTTAATAAGGTTGTTAACAATCAATAAACTCCTTAATACATAATTCATTGATGCCTGGTGAGAAACCTGTTTCAATGTCCAGAGCTTATTTGAACAACTTAATGTATCTTTTTACTTCGAGATAGGCCTTGCTGGAATTCTCACAGAATTCTCCGACATTTCTTGCCACAGCCCACATTGTTCTGGTCCCTATAGGATTTACCCACTATTCTATGTGGTTGGTTTTTCAGATTTACCTAACCAGTCTTAAGCAAAGGCTACTCTTCTTGCTCCCAGATCATTCACTTTGGGGTTCTCCAAAGATTTACATCTAACTCCATACTCTTCCTCATTTACATTCCACCCTCAGCAACACCATCTAAATAGCAGGGTCAAGTTTCATAGGGCCACCAACAATACTCAGCTCTATCTCCTGCAGCTTCCACTGCCCCTGCATGTGATCAGATTGCTTGTGTAATGTTCAGTCATGGATGACTGTGATTTAACATTATGAAGACAACTGACATTTTTAACGACACCACCAACTCCATATTTTTATACTTCTGCACTCTATTTGATCCTGATCTCTGTTCCTGACCTTGTATTTTCTCCATCATGAAGACTACTAATTTCCACTTCACATCCCCAATCCTCTGTCTCATCCACAACTCTTGCCCATCACTTTCAAACTTAGATCTCTTCTTAGCCTTGGCTTTTCCTGTTCCCTTTTCCTGTTCCTGGTTAAGACTGGTTAGGTAAATCTGAAAAACCAACCACATGGAATAAATAGTGGGTAAATCCTATAGGGACCAGAACAATGTGGGCTGTGGCAAGAAATGTCGGAGAATTCTGTGAGAATTCCAGCAAGGCCTATCTCGAAGTAAAAAGATACATTAAGTTGTTCAAATAAGCTCTGGACATTGAAACAGATTTCTCACCAGGCATCAATGACCACCTCAGCCCTACAACATACTTTCCTTCAGTTGTCTAACCCAACACTTTGGGCTCCTCCACCTCTCCACTTCCCTTAATTAACATAGAATGTAGAGAACACAGAATAGTACAACACAGTACAGGCCTTATGGTCCTCAATGTTGTGCCGACTTTTTATCCTACTCTAAGATCAAACTAACCCACACAACCTTCATTTTACTATCATCCATTTGCCTATCGAAGAGTCACTTAAATGTTCCTAACATATCTGACTCTATTACCACTGCTGGCAGTGCATTCCACACACCCACTATTCTCTGTGTAAAGAACGTACCTCTGACATCTCCCTTAAACCTTCCTCCAATCACCTTAAAATGATGACCCCTCGTGAAAGCCATTTCTACCCTTGGAAAAAGTCTCTGACTATCTATTCCATCTATGCCTGTCATCATGTTGTACACCTCTATCAAGTCCTGATCCTTCTTCACTCCGATGAGAAATTCCCCTAGCTCCCTCAATCTTTCTTCATAAGACATGCTCCCCAGTCCAGGCAGCATTCTGGTAAATCTCCTCTGCACCCTCTCTAAAGCTTCCACATCCTTTCTATAATAAGGCGACCAGAACTGAACACTATTTTAAGTATGGTCTAACCAGGGCTTTATAGAGCTACAGTATAACCTCGCAGCTGTTAAACTGCATACCCTCTCTAATGAAAGCCAACACACCATACGCCTTCTTAACAACCCAATCAACTTGGGTGGCAACTTTGAGGGGTCTATAGACGTGGGCTTCCAGATCCCTCTATTCCTTCACACTGCTAAGAATCCTGCCTTTAACCCTATAATCTGCATTCAAATTCCATCTTCCAAAATAAATCACTTCATGTTTTTCCAGTTAAGATGTTATTTTAAAATCTATCTATTTGACCACGCTTTTGGTCACTGATCTGTTAAGGCTTAAGGCCTAGCTATTTAATCAAGGTCTTTGACACCCTTGTAATATTTCCTCCTTTGTCCATCCATTTTTTTCTTTTTATACCTTTTGCATGTGATATCTTTCCTTGTTAAAATGCACTTTAGATTGAACTTATTGTACAAGTCATGGCCAGATTAGTGGCATGGAGATGCTACTACTTTACAAGTGACTGAGACTTTGATGTTACCTTAGTGGATGGGCTTAACACGAGATAAAATTTCTGCCCCGCAACCTGGAAAATTGGGTGTTGAATATCAATTGCTGCTACGACTTTGTTAAGCAGAATTAAGCTGCCACAGACTTTGTGCACGAGCTGACACTTTGGTGGGATATTCAGAATGGGAAGAGGTATGCGTCAGGAGTAGGAACAGGTATCTTCAGAACAGAGTTGAATTCTGCAGCTAGCTCACATTGTCAACAGCTAAGGGACCATTCCTGTAAATTGGAATTGTTATCCATGATTATATTTCTCATGCAAGGGAACTGCACCAAAAGGGACAGGAATATCATATCAATTACAGAGACATGGCTCAGGAATGGACAAGACTGGCAGCTTAATGTTCCAAGGTATGGATGCCAAAGGAAGGATAGAAAGGGGGGCATTTTTGATTAGGGATAACATTACAGCTGCATTTATGGAAGATATTCCTGCAAGTACATCAGGGAAAATTATTTGGGTGGAACTGAGAAATAAGAAAGGGATGATCACCTTATTGGGATTGTACTATAGACCCCCCAATAGTCAGCAGAATATTGAGAAACAAATTTGTAAGGAGATCTTAGATATCTGTAAGAATAATAGGATATTTATGGTAGGGGACTTTAACTTTCCAAACATAGACTGCCATGGTGTTAAGGACTTAGAAGGAGAGAATTTATTAAGTGTGTACACAAAAATGTTCTGATTCAGTCTGTGGATGTACCTGCTAGAGAAGGTGCAAAACTTAACTTACTGTTGGGAATTAAGGCAGGACAGGTGACTGAGGTATCAATGGGGGAGCACTTTGGAGCCAGTGACCATAATTCTATTAGATATAAAACAGTGATGGAAACAAATAAACCTGATCTAAAAGTTAAAGTTCTAAGTTGGTGAAGGTTAATTTTGATGGTATTAGGCAAGAATTTTCAAACGTTGATTGCAGACAGATGTTTGCAGGTAAAGGGACAGCTGGAAAATGGGAAGCCTTCAGAATTGAGATAATGACAGTCCAGAGACAGTATGTTCCTGATGAGGTGAAGAGCAAGGCTGGTAGGTGTAGGGAACACTGGATGAATAGAGAAATTCAGGTTTTGATTAAGAAAAAGAAGGAAGCATATGTCAAGCAGAGATTGAGTGAATCCCGACAAAAGTAAAAAGGCAGTAGGAGTATACTCAACGGGGAAATTAGGAGGCAAAAAATGGGACATGATATAGCTTTGGCAAATAGGGTTAAGGAGAATCCAAAGCAATTCGACAAGTACCTTAAGTACAAAAGGGTAATTAGGGAGAGAATAGGGTCCCTGGAAGATCATCAAGGCTGCCTATGTGTGTAACCGCAGGAAATGGAGGAGATACTAAACAAGTATTTTGCAACAGTGTTTACTATGGAAGAGGATATGAAAGACATAGAACACAGGGAAATAAATAGCAACATCTTGTAAAATGTCCATATTATAGAGGATGAGGTGCTGCACATCTTAAAACCTATACAAGTGGTTAAATCCCTGGGACAGGATCAGATGTACCCTAGAACTCTGTAGGAAGCTAAGGAAGTTATTGCTGGACTTCTTGCTGAGATAGTTGTCTCATCAATAGCCACATGTGAGGTATTAGAAGACGGGGGATCGGCTAATGTGGTGCCACTATTTAAAAAAAGGTGATAAGGAAAACTCTGAAAAGTATAGACCGGTGAGCCTGACATCAGTGGTGGGCAAATTGTTGCATTGAATCCTGAAGGACTGGAATTACAAGTGTTTGGGAAGACAAGGACTGATTAGGGATAGTCAACATGGCTTTGTGTGTGGGAAATTGTGTCTCATGAACTTGATTGAGTTTTTTGAAGAAAAAGAGGATTGATCAGGGCAGAGCAGTGGACGTGATCTATATGGACTTCAGTCAGGTATATGACAAGGTTCCATATGGTAGACTGGTTAGCAAGATGATATCACCTGGAATACAGGGAAAACTAGCCATTTGAATACAGAACTGGCTCAAAGGTAGAAGACAAAGGCTGGTGGTGGAGAGTTGATTTTCAAACTAGAGACCTGTGACCAGTGTGGTGACACAAGGATCGGTGCTGGGTCCACTACTTTTCATCATTTATATAAATGATTTGGATGTGAGCATAAGAGGTTTCATTAGTAAGTTTACAGATGACACTAAAATTGGAGGTGTAGTGAACAGTGAAGATGGCTACCTCAGAGTACAATTATCAGATGGGCCAATGGGCTGAGGAGTAGCAGATGGACCTCAATTTAGACAAATGTGAGGTGCTGCATTTTGGAAAGGGATATCAGGGCAGCATTTGTACACTTAATGGTAAGGTTCTGGGGAGTGTTGCTGAACAAAGAGACCTTGGAGTGCAGGTCCATAGTTCCTTGAAGGTGAAGTCACTGGTGGACAGGATAGCGAAGAAGGTGTTTGGTATGCTTTCCTTTATTGGTCAGTGTATTGAGTATAGGAGTTGGGAGGTCATGTTGCAGCTGTATAGGACACTGATTAGGCCACTTTTAGAATATTGTGTGCAATTCTGCTCTCCTTCCAATCGGAAGGATGTTGTGAAACTTGAAAAGATTCAGAAAAGATTTACAATGATGTTGCCAGCGTTGGAGGGTTTGAGCTATAGGGGGAGACTAAATAGACTGGTGCTATTTTGCCTGGAGCATTGGAGGAGTGACGCTATAGCCATTTATAAAATCATGAGGGGCATGGATAGGCAAACAGTCTTTTCCCCGGGATTGGGGAGTTCAAGAGGGTATAGGTTAAATGTCATAGAGTCATAGAGACATACAGCATGGAAACAGACCCTTCAGTCCAACTCATCTATGCCGACCAGATATCCCAACCCAATCTAGTCCCACCTGCCAGCCTTCGGCCCATATCCCTCCAAACCCTTCCTATTCATATACACATCCAAATGCCTCTTAAATGTTGCAATTGTACCAGCCTCCACCACTTCCTCTGGCAGCTCATTCCATACACGTATTACCCTCTGCGTGAAAACGTTGCCCCTTAGGTCTCTCTCATATCTTTCCCCTCTCACCCTAAACCTATGCCCTCTAGTTCTGGACTCCCCGACCCCAGGGAAAAGACTTTGTCTATTTATCC
>NC_057712.1:41617176-41703242 GCF_004010195.1 Chiloscyllium plagiosum
GGCACTTCATCTGTGACTATCGATGATACAAATATTTCAGCAAGAGGCCCAGCAATCACTTCTCTAGCTTCCCACAGAGTTCTCGGGTACTCCTGATCAGGTCCTGGGGATTTATCCACTTTTAACCATTTCAAGACATCCAGCACTTAGTCCTCTGTAATCTGGACATTTTGCAAGATGTCACCATCTATTTCCCTACAGTCTATATCTTCCATATCCTTTTCCACAGTAAATACTGATGCAAAATATTCATTTAGTATCTCCCCCATTTTCTGTGGCTCCACACAAAGGCTGCCTTGCTGGTCTTTGAGGGGCCCTATTCTCTCCCAAGTTACCCTTTTGTCCTTAATATATTTGTAAAAATTCTTTAGATTCTTCTTAATTCTATTTGCCAAAGCTATCTCATGTCCCCATTTTGCCCTCCTGTTTTTCCCTCTTAAGTACACTCCTACTTTCTTTATACTCTTCTAAGGATTCACTCGATCTATCCTGTCTATACCTGACATATGCTTCCTTCTTTTTCTTAGTCAAACCCTCAATTTCTTTAGTCATCCAGCATTCCCTATATCTACCAGCCTTCCCTTTCACCCTGACAGGAATATACTTGCCCTGGATTCTTGTTGTCTCATTTCTGAAGGCTTCCCATTTTTCAGCTGTCCCCATACCTGTAAACATCTGTCTCCAATCAGCCTAATACTGTCAAAATTGGCCTTTCTCCAATTTAGAACTTCAACTTTTAGATCTGGTCTATCCTTTTCCATCACTATTTTAAAACGGATAGAATTATGGTCGCTGGCCCCAAAGTGCTCACCCACTGACACCTCAGTCATCTACTCTGCCTTATTTCCCAAGAGTAGGTCAAATTTTGCACCTTCTCTAGTAGGTACATCCATATACTGAATCAGAAAGTTGTCTTGTACACACTTAAGAAATTCCTCTCCATCTAAACCTTTAACACTATGGCAGTCCCAGTCGATGTTTGGAAAGTTAAAATCCCCTACCATAACTACCCTATTATTCTTACAGATAGCTGAGATCTCCTTGCAAGTTTGTTTCTCAATTACCCTCTGACTATTGGGGGGTCTATAACACAATCCCAATAAGGTGATCATCCCTTTCTTATTTCTTAGTTCCACCCAAATAACTTCCCTGGATGTATTTCTGGGAATATCCTCCCTCAGCACAGCTGTAATGATACCCCTTATCAAAAATGCCACTCCCCCTCCTCTCTTGCCTCCTTTTCTATCCTTCCTGTAGCATTTGTATCCTGGAATATTAAGCTACCAGTCCTGCCCATCCTGAGCCATTTTTCCGTAATTGCTATGATATCCCAGTCCCATGTTCCTAACCATGCCCTGAGTTCATCTGCCTTCCCTGTTAGGCCCCTTGCATTGAAATAAATGCAGTTTAATTTATTAGTCCTACCTTGTCCCTGCCTGGCCTGACTGTTTGACTGACTTCTGTTCTCAGCTGTACCCATCTCAGATCGATCTCTTTCCTCACTATCTCCCTGGGTCTCCCCCCCCCACCTTACTAGTTTAAATCCTCCCAAGCAGTTCTAGCAAATTTCCCTGCCAGTATATTAGTCCCCTTCCAATTTAGGTACAATCTGTCCTTCTTGTACAGGTCACTTCTACCCCAAAAGAGATTCCAATGATCCAAAAATACTTAACAGCACATTTCAATATTTACTTGAGATTTGATAAAACATTACAAGAGATGACAGATATTAGACTTCCGTCCATTGAATTCATACAGGATATTTCTAAAACCTTGTGAAGAAACATCGAGAGATATTTTGACACTTTTATCTAAAAAAAATCACTGCAGAGTTTTAAATGCATTCAGGGTTCAGCGCTCCCTGATAGCAAGGAAACGGCAATTTGCTAACTAATTAATTAATAATAGAACGATCTCAAATATTCATGAATTAGATAGCTACCGAGATGAACAAAAGTTTTTGTTCTGTCTGTAGAATGCTCGGACCTTAAATAGATAAACCATATTCCCTTCTAATTTGTTATTTCCAAAGTGGGAAACATTCCAGCACTGGTTTTCCAGACATGTTGTACTTGTCTTTTGTAAGAAAAGCAGATTCTCAAGACGGAGCTTATCCAAACAAAGCAATATAAACCTTACATCACAGAATGTGGTTAATTAACTTCTTGCATCAAAACAAGAGCTTGTGAAGTAACACTGGAGTACAAAACATTTAGCACACCAATGCACTGTTTAAAGTTTATGATATTAAATTGCTTAAACTCAAAATACACTCCTGCAGTAAGGCATCATAAAGTACCTCTAATATATGGAGTGGAGATGGGATTCTCAATTTCCTATCCATCTCAACTACTTTGTTGGCAAAACTCTTATTAAACCAGGAGATTCTAAAGCTTTGAATTTCTGGCATAATAGTATCTGAAATTATGACAGGTTTATTAGTATTCTCCTCTAAAGGATCGAAACTAACTTTGTTTGATGACTGGATAAAAATTCTTTTGGTGAGAATTAAAGCCTTTTAAATAGGGGTTTTTCCACCTACCTTCCTTTAATACAACAGAGGCCAGAAAATAAAGGAACACATGACGGGGTCTGGAGTCGGTGAAGGCACTTCTAAAAAGTGAAACTCTGATATCATTTCACACAATGACTTGTATACGGAGTGACGCACTTTATCATTTCATGTTAACTCAAAATTACTTACACATACATTTGGGTGTCTTCATTTTCTTTATTAAGCTTAGATATAGAATTTTATCAAATAATTTCCTTCTCAAGATCACTGCCTCAGTATCTAAATAAATGGATCTAACTTAAAATGAAAATATGGAATTGCCATCTATTATAAACTATTGAATAGTTTAGGAAACATCTCGGCTGAGAAGTTGATCATTATGATTGCACCTGTCAATAACAGACAAGAGTCGGATCAATTTGGAATCAAAGTTCATAATATAGTTAGACTCTGGTTAAAATTTCGTTATGTGCCAAGAAACAGTTGTATTTTACAAATAGTGCATTGCTGATTCAGTTCTGTGGCTAACTCTAGTCTACTAAAAGAATGATTCTATACTAATTTAATTTTAGCCAATAGTTTTATTAAACAGTAGTAAAATAATCAAAGAAAAAACAAACGCTTACAATGGTTTATCTTTACTATCATTTTACAAAACAGAAAATAATTGATTTTTTGTATAATAAACCAAAGCACTGCAGATGCTAGAAATCTGACCACTCTAATAATAACTTACTATACTTATTATATACTACAAAAAAAATTCAGCTTTTTTATACTTACCTTACCAGCTACAGAAATTATTCAAACAAATTTCCCAGATGAACTCCGATGTCCAGCGATACACGAATTCAAACAGCAAAGGCAGTAACTGTGCAGGTTTTCTCTCTCTCTCTCTCCTGCCCTCACCATGTGCTGCCTTTGTCTGCTCTTCTCCCTTTTAAAACTGCTGTTGTTTTGACTTTTTTTTTCCAAAGTTCCAAAACAATGCATTAGCATATAAAACAGTAATTGCTGCTCCTGGAATTCGAGGAATTCACCTCCAACACCTAAAATACCTCAAAAAAGGAGCAGCTCTTATAGCCAGAAATTATTCTCGTCCTCCATCTTGGATTACCCAGAATGTGAGAGGGGAAAGATTTAAAAGTGATCTCAGGGGCAGCTTTTGCATGCAGAGGGTGGTGTGTGTATTGAATATGCTGTCAGAGGTAGTGGAGGCTGGTACAATTACATTTAAAAGGCATCTGGGTGGGTATGTGAATAGTAAGGGTTTAGAGGGATGTGGGCTAATGCTGGCAAATGGGGCTAGATTAATTTAGGGTATCTGGTCGGCATAGATGAATTGGACTGAAGGATCTGTTTCCATGTGGCCCAACTCTATGGCTCTGTGTAACAAATGTTTTTAAAAAAGTTACTAGTTAATAAAATTGCATTGATATACAGATCTCAAAGCACTTTACAGTTAACGAAATAGTTTTGAAATGCAGTTAATGCTGCAAGGTAGGAAAAGTCACAGCCAAATTATGCACAGCAATCTTCAACAAACAACAATGTGATAAATGACCAGTTAGTCTGTTTTTTTTAACAGTCTTTGTCGAACGATTAATACTAGCCGAAACACTGAAGAGGACTATCTTGTTCCTCTTCAAATAGTGCTGTGGGTTTATTTACATCCATCTTAGTAGACAGATGAAACCTTGAACCCTTGATAAAATAATAGTAAATAATTGAAAGCCACTTTTTTGTTATTCATTGGATGTCGGTGTACTGGCTAGGCCAGCATTTAATGCCAATCCCTAATTGTCCAGAGGGCAGTTAAGAATCAACCACATTGCTATGGATCCAGAATGTAGACCAGACTGGGTAAGGGTGGCAGATTTCCTTTCCTAAAGGGCATTAGTGAACCAGATGGATTTTTCCCAACAGTTGGAAACTTGTTTCATGGTCCTCATTTGACGCTTAATTCCAGATTTGTTTTAAATTGAATTCAAATTCTGCCATCTGTCATGTTGAGATTTAAACTACTGTCCCGATAACAATATCTGGCTCTCTGGATTAATAGCCTAGCAATCATACCGCTAGGCCTTTGCCTTCCCCTAATTAATTATTGCATTTAGTTGTGATGGTTTTTTTTCTTTGTGCTATACTGTTGCAAATTCCTGTTGTATTTTTCTCTCATTTAAAACACACTTGGGGAGTCACTCTGACATATTAATCTGTGTTGTTTTACAGATTCCAACTCATTTATTGTTGCGTCTCGAAAAGTGCTGGGCAACACCAACTAAAAAGCCCCATCATAACATTCAGTTCATCTTTATTAAAGACAGGTTGGTGTATGATCCACTTTCAGGTAATCATCTACTAAATCTGAGGGCATTGGGTTAATGAAGTGGAAGTTGGAGCTGGACAGAACAATTTTTAGCAGAATGGAAGATCTTCATAGAATTACAGGAGGCCATTCGGCCCACTGTGACCAAACAAGCTCTTCAAGCATGCATGTTTACCCACTGTCAATCTAGGTGCCCATATTCTTGCACAATATTTCTGTTCAAATATTCATCCGCTAGACCTCTTGAAGCCTCACTTGAACTTGCCAGCATTACACTTGCAGGCAGTACATTCCAAACCCTCAAGATAAAGTCACCACAGTTCTATTGGACCATAGAGCTGCTCTCATTAGAGAAAGATGATTTACGGTTTAACCTGAGGGGCACTGTGCCTCAGGTGAGGGTAAAGGTTGGGGACAGTCCTTCATAGTTGCCTCAGGTGGTGTGGGAATTGAACCTATACTGTTGGCATCACTCTACATCACAAACAAGCTGTCCAGTCAACTGAGCTAACCAAACCCTGTTTCATACCCTGACTAATTGCTGAGTGAAAAGATATTTTCTCACTGTCCTTACTTTGTTGACAAATCACTTTAAATCTATGCCCTCTTGGGCTTGATCCTTTTACAGCAGGAACAGTTTCTCCCTCTCTACTCTATCCAGTCTGAGCATAATTTTGAAAACCTTTATCAAATTTTCTCCTAGCTGCCTTCATTCAAAGAACAGTCCCAATTTCTTCAAACCACCCTCATAACTAAAGTCCCTAATCCCTGGAAACATTCTCGTTAGCCAGTTCTGCGTTATCTCTGATGCATTTCTTTTTGCTTATAATTTGGCCCCCACAACTGTGCACATTACTCTAGCTAATGTCTAATAAGTGTCTTGCACAAGTTCAACATCACCTCCTTACTCTTGTATTCTATGCCCCTATAAATTAAGCTGAGAATACAAAATGCTTTACTTACTGCTTTCTATAATTGCTCTGGCACTTTCAATGATTTGTCCCTCTGATCTGGCATCCTTTTTAGAATTGTACCCCCTATTTCATATTGTCCTTCAATGTTCATCCTACCAAAATGTATCACCTCACGCTTCTCATAGAAACTCATCTGCCACCTAACCACCCACTCCACCAATTTGTTAATGTCCTTTTGGAATTTTGCACTTTCCTCCTTACAGTTTACAATTTTTCCCAGTTTTGTGTCATCTGTGAAGTCTGAAATTGCTCCTTGCACATCAAGATCCGGATCATTAATATATATCAGGAAAAACAGGGATCCCAATACTGACCTGGGGATCTCTATTACAGACTTTCCTCCAGCCTGAAATGTATGTCTTGACCATTACTCTTTAATACCTATTGTTATGACATAGAGACAGACAGCCAAACCAAAGCAGCCTTTCTACCCCTGTATTTGCAATATAGAAATTAAACAGTCAAAAGACCCCCAAACAGCCATCAGACTTTTGAATAAATAATTCCAGACTTCATGAATAATTAATATCCAGATTGTTTTCACTGGTTTTACTGGTATTCCCCCGCTTTTCAAACGTTCGCTTTGCGCAACTTCACTTTTACAAGAGACCAACATTAGTACCTGTTTTTGCAAATCCAAAGAAGATTTTTGCTTTTGCGAAAAATGGTGATATTTTTCCCCATATAAATCATGCAGTTTCGCTTTACACCATTTTTGGCTTACAAAAGCTTTCCTGGGAACGCTGTCCTTTTGGAGAGTGGGGCTACCTGTATATCTCAGACATAAGACTCAACGTTTTATTAAATACAAATTAACATTAACAGAGAGAAAATTAAACAGCACAGTAAGCTGATTAATATCTGTGTCTTAAACTCAAAACATTTATTTTCAGTTCCACTTTTACAAAAGGTAGACCAACACAGTTGGGCGGCACGGTGGCACAGTGGTTAGCACTGTTGCCTCACAGCGCCAGAGACCTGGGTTCAATTCCCGCCTCAGGCGACTGACTGCGTGGAGTTTGCACGTTCTCCCCGTGTCTGCGTGGGTTTCCTCCGGGTGCTCCGGTTTCCTCCCACAGTCCAAAGATGTGCAGGGTCAGGTGAATTGGCCATACTAAATTGCCCGTAGTGTTCGGTAAGGGGTAAATGTAGGGGTATGGGTGGGTTCGCTTCGGCGGGTCGGTGTGGACTTGTTGGGCCGAAGGGCCTGTTTCCACACTGTAATGTAATCTGTAATGTAATCTGTAATCTGTACAGTTAAGAGGTAAATCAAAGAAAATAACAAAACTGGCCAGATTACTGAAATGTCCCTCACGATACATGTTCACAATCATAAACGTGGACTCCTGGGCTGTTTTTCCTGAAACCTTGATCAGGGTCACATTCTCAGTTCACTCAGGCAAAGGCAACTCTGCTTTTCTCTGTTTGGGCTGCTGGAAGCAGGTATAGCAGGGAACTTTCAAATCTTCATGCAGTAGCCCAGAACCATCTCCAGAAAACATAGCACAAAACCAATTTTAATTCTGGTTCCACCATGATAGACTGCTAGACTCTTCCCAGTGCCTCAGTCACCATTCAACAAGCCACCTGTTTGAACATAGGGTCTCCTTCAGACTTACTGCAACCAACTCTCACCTACTGACTTTGTTAACAGCCAACTTCTGTTTTCTGATTTTCTCGGGAGTGACTGTGTCTGTTGCAACCTGCAATTAGCCTCCAGGCCTGGCCTCACAAACAATCAAAGCTTGCCTGGTCTGTACTTTTCTTTTTGACCCCCAAATCAGTCATTTTCAGCTCATAATTGAAAATTGATAAAAGAATAAAATAATGAAGTATCAGCAGGATCTCTAACACTGTCACTCAGCCAATTTTCTGTACTGTGGTGAGTACATATTCTTATCCATTTACTAAAGAGAGATGGATTGTATGTACTTGATGCCCATCTGAGTAAAACTTATATAATATCATCTTCATCCTAAGGAGAGGTTTCAACTTACATAATTTAAATGCAGTAGCTTTGTGATTTAAAACTTTAGAATTAAAAAAAAATCATTTAAACTAGTATAAACCCAGCATCCAGGAAAGACCTCCCATAACTAAGTACACAGGAGAGACTCCTGTTAATATAATAAAAACCCAGTGCCCAGGAGAGACCCCATTAATATAGTCTAACACAAGGCACCTCCAAGTTACATATTTCTCTGAAATTATGAATTTAGGTTTTCTTACACAGAATCATAGAGCTGTACCACATGGAAACAGACCCTTTGCTCCAACTTGTCCATGCTGACCAGATATCCTAACGTAATCTAGTCCCATTTGCCAGCATTTGACCCATATCTCGCTAAACCTTTCCTCTACCCATCCAGATGCCTTTGAAAAGTTGAAATTGTACCAGCCTCCATAACTTCTTCTGGCAGCTCATTCCACACACACACTACCCTCTCTGTGAAAACGTTAGTCCTTAGGTCCTCTTTAAATCTTTTCCTCTCACCTTAAACCTATGCCTTCTAGTTTTGGACTCACCCATCCCTGGGGAAAAGACCTTAGCTGTTCATCCTATCCATGCCCCTCATGATTTTATAAACTTAAATCTTATTTAAAAAGTTACCTTTTCAAAGCTGAAACCAAAAATATCTCTGTTTTAAAAATCCAAATTTTCAAATGACAGTAAAATATATTAGATTAGATTAGATTACTTACAGTGTGGAAACAGGCCCTTCGGCCCAACAAGTCCACACCGACCCGCCGAAGCGCAACCCACCCATACCCCTACATTTACCCCTTTAACCTAACACTATGGGCAATTTAGCATGGCCAATGCACCTGACCTGCACATCTTTGGACTGTGGGAGGAAACCGGAGCACCCGGAGGAAACCCACGCAGACACGGGGAGAATGTGCAAACTCCACACAGTCAGTCGTCTGAGTCGGGAATTGAACCCGGGTCTCTGGCGCTGTGAGGCAGCAGTGCTAACCACTGTGCCACCGTGCCACCCACACCATTACTACAAAGCCCGATTATTGAACCTGTTCAACACTGAAATGGATAGATTTCTGGATACCAATGACATCCAGCTATCTGGGGATAAAATTGGAAAGTAGCATTGAAGTCGGTGATCATCTTTAATCTAATTGAAGTTGGAGCAGGTTTGATTAGCTGACTTCTGCCCCTAACGTTACAATGTTTGATATGTTCTCATTCTCTTGCAGCTCCCCAGCCTCATTTCCTCTGTAAAACTGAAGCAAATGCAGCAAACCTTTTATTAACCTGAACCTATGGGACAAGGACTGTACCAGTTGATCAAATATTCTGGATAATCTAGAGGTCCACATAATCAATGTAAAAACACACTAAGTAATAGAAATGTAATGCAGGGGATAAACACATCACTGTTATACTTTGTTTACAGCATAAATCTCTTAATTAATAATGCAATTTTGCCTTAAATAAGACTTGCCAGCAGAGAGCCTTTACACTCGCAAGCTCAAATGACTATTTGGCTATTGCAGTATTCTACAGTATTTGAGAAGAAATTGACTTGAAATTGAATCAACTGTTGATATTTTATGTTGCCATTCCATTGATCAACAAGTATATTTATATTGAGGTAAATAAAGTAAAATAAAACTATACTGATTGGACAGAATAATACAATTAACTTCTTGGTTTTGAGATATGTAATTTTTACCAGTTTATCGAGAGTGCTGGTTAAAACAATGTTTACTGAATTTATAAAGCATCCATGGTACTGTTGGTCCCCTACTATTAGGTATCAGATAACAACCTCATCTCTAAATGATCCTATCTTCTCCTTTTAATTATTATGTGCTCACAGAAATATCTCCATTCTGTGAACCTTCAGTCCTCATGTAATTTACCAGCACAAAAACTGATCATAATTGAAAGAGCCTGCTATCATCCACCCATGTCTTCACTGAATGCTCTATCATATGGCTGAGGCAGACCTGCAGACCTTTCTGCACAGTCCTTTTTGTGTGTGTCAAAGAATTGTCCAATTACAAATAGAGGCCACACACAGATCTTGTGAATTGATGAATACTGGTTTATTTCTCACTGGTTTATTTCTCTTTCTCGTGGGGAAAAGAAATGGGCAGAACTGGTACAGAACGGACACTCCATACAGCTAAGTCAAGGATTCTCTTCCCCAAGCTGCAGATACAGACAGTTTTTATAGTGTTACAGTCGTGTAGTGTTAATTACCGGACAATATGAATTAAATTACATTCAATGGAAAACAATCAGTTGCCTGATAGTAGTAATCAGTTAGTAATTGTAACAGGAGGTTCCGCTCCTCTGCTAGAACAGTTACTAATGTCCAGTATCTTGGTTTCAATGGGTCTGCAGAGTGGTGTGCATTCTTGTCAGGTATCTGGGTGCCACTTAGTTTAGGTAGGCTTTGTGGAGCTTCAGTAGCTGAGGAGACTGGGGATGCCCTTGGGGTTGCAGGAGCGGTGATGCTATTGTGAGGTAGGAAGTCTGTTATCAGATCATGTAAGGAGTGTATTCCTTCAGTCTGGAAGCTGTTTAGGTAATGTCTTGTTTTGCTGTTTAGTTCCTGAGCTGGTTGTGGTCAAGTTGAGGTATTATGGGTATGCTCTGTTTAGCTAAGAACAGACTGTGAACAAGTAATGGGCAGGCAGAGTGGTTTATTTTTTTCTCCCACGGTGTGTGATGGCCTACTAAGTCTATGCTAGGACTGCATTCAGTGAAAGTGGCACCCAGTTGTGATTTATTTTGCCAAAGTGGACTTATACTCAAGTTGCCACAGAAATGCATTAACACAAGCGCATTAAAATATCCCATGAATTGTGCAAACAAGGTAATCAACTGTAATCAGCCTTTTGTCGGTGTAACACCAGTGGGGCTTTGAGGTTTTGGATGGTATAAAAAGTAAATTGGTTCACAAAAATCCCTTCAGGGCCAGCTAGTGCACTTACTAGCCATCACTTCCTTCAGTTTATTCATGACTACAGCAGAGTGAGTCACAGCTTTAAGATTTCAATTACTCAGTGGCCAACAGGACCTTGATGCACTGACTTTAAGCCATGGGAAACAGGCCTGGGACAGGCTTCAATTGATTGTTGGTCACTAGGACCATGGGTGTCTGTGAGCTTATGGACACAATGATCCTCTCCAACCAACCTGAATATGCTGTAACAGGTAAGTGCCAGTGTTGGAGTTGTCTTCGAACAATTACCTTATTTTGAGGCATGGACAATCTGAGACAAGGTCAGAAGAAAGTGATAATATAGATGCGGACATTGGCAGTTTTGGTAATGGAGACAATTTAGGGCTAGAAGCTTATTTCAGGATCATTCAAATTACTGAACTGCAAATGGCTAGATTAACCTGTCTAAGGAGGGACACAGAGTTTGACAAAAAAAATGCAATATTTCTGATCAAAAGAGTTTAATGTAGAAGTTTTATATTGTTTGTGTCCATATTAATGGCCAGATAGTTCATCTGTGAAACAGACCTATCAGTGTTTGCAATATTCATGTCGAAATGGCCAATGAATGAAAAGAATTCCATCTTATCATTCATTTCATCTGTTGTTGTAATGTTTGGACTGTCGACTTTGGCTGAATGTAATCACGTGATCTCCTGAGGTTAAAACTCCCCATATCCTTATGCTTTACCTATTGATCAATCTACATGCCCAGCCTCGCAGCACATGACATTTCTCCAGGCCAGTTGGAAACTAACCAGGCTCCTCATGATCCAGTTAACTGTCAGCCAAACAGATAGCCTGCTTCTTTCTCAACTCCCACATTTACAACCTGTTGAAGCAATGCATTTGTTTTGTAAATGCCTCCTACCTGTAACTTTTGCTTCCAGTCACATCCTAGAGATATACCTTCAATTCCTGGTCATTCCAGAGAAATCCTGAAGGGTCATCAAGCCTTAGTACTGGTTCAGTTGATGATGGGAACAATAACAGTAATGTGTGATTTATATACACTCGCTCACTCTCAACTTGGGTGTAACTGATGCCACTATGTTAATGTTCCAATAACAGCTGCCCAGAGGTTTCAACTGAACGCACCCTTTTGGTGAAAACAAATGGCCAAGGTTCTGAGGCCATGTTTCGTATCCAGATGTTTAAGTTTGTTGGCGACTCCTACAAAGATATCTTCCTACACTGCCATGTTCAAATATGTCACAACACAGCTGCCCTGTGCCAGCCTGTAAGTATAAGATGTCTGAAATTTTGGAGGATGTAAAATCTTTGTCTATTGTCTGGGTTGAATTCTGATCAAATTGTTTCCACCAACCCCCTCCTATTTTAACAACTGGATCATGCTTCCTGATATTTTGATTGTCACTGTGTGGTCTAACTTTATACCCTGTGGCAAATTAAGACTGTATTTGATAGTTCACCAAGGATAAAGCAATTAATTCTTCTGATTTCACTCAAGATTTAAAACACATCATGGCTCAGTTGAATCAAATGGCCTACTTATGTGCTGGAAAAGTCATTGTAATTCTATGAAAGTATGGGAAACCAGACTCAAAACAGCAATTGTCTAGCAAGACATGGGGTTCATTGAGGTACAGCATGAAAGTATTATCATGCATTTTTCAGAGATTTTACATCTCTGATAAGGTCAGTGCATGGTTATAGTGTGAACTATAAGATGGGAGAATCTTTTTCTCCTTAACAACTGACACTTCAGTGTATTGAAGGGACATAAGGGGCATCTCCTGCACTACTACCAGGAAATTGGGCTTGTCGCTGTAATATCCAGGCCTAAATGCTCCGATTTCCTCCATAACCTACATCTCTCCCTCCTGATAGGACCTCCTCCAGCCTTACAACCCTCTTTCTTTTTTATCTCCTCCAGCCCTCTCTATCTCTGTAACTAGTTATGTGAGTTCCTGTAAACTCATGGTGCTTAATGTGGATGAGGATAGCCACCTTCTGGTGTAACTAGAAGAGTCTTGCTAACAAACAATATGAAGTTTATTACATTATGTAAACTATTTTTAGTTTACATGAATGTGATCTACAATACTGCAGAGACTGTTCACAGCACATTCATCTCACACCCTTCCAGACCCATGTACAGTATCTCCCCTATATGCAACTATTACTATACATTTGTTTAACAAATTACATGTACCACTGTCCATCTCCCCTAGATCTTTCAATTTCAAAATTCAGACGATTTAGAGGTTTCACTATTCCTGTTCACTATATTCTTTTTTGGTCTTGGTAAGAGTTAATTGTTGGGTAGCAGTAGTTGATTTAGACTGAGGTCTGGAGTTCTCTCTTGAATGAAAAGATCTTTAACCTCTTGTTTTTCTCATACAGTGGACTGGGATGATGTATATTGGTTTTTATTGCTGTTGCTACGGACCCAACTATAGCGGGCCATGATTTCTTTGTAGTATCTTACATCTTTGCATGTTGTTTATCACTTCTTAGTTTTGTCTTTCTTGGAGTTACATACACCATATCTTCAATTTATTTCTGTACAACTATGCTGAAGTAAGCAGACTTATTTCTTTATTTCCTTGAATATTTTGCGTGCTCTCCTATCCTCTCTGTGACTGTATTATTGATGGTACCAACTTCCTCTCCTCTTCAACTGTGTTACCTGGAGATATACTATTATTTGATTTATATATTCACTCATGGGATGTGAGAATCACTGGCTGGACCAGCATTCATTGCTCATCTCAAGTTGTCCTTGAGAGGATGGTGAACAACTGCAGTTCATTTGGTGTAGCTGCCCCACATATTGAAGGAGCTCTACGATTTTGACACAATGACAGTAGAAGAACTATATTTCCAAATCAGGATGATGAGTAGCTTGGACAGGAACTTGCAGGTGGTGTTTCCATATATCTACTGTTCTAGCTCTTCTAGATCATAGTGATTGTGGATTTGAAATGTGCTGCCCAAAACACCTTGGTGAATTTCTGTCGTGCGTCTTGTAGATGGTGCACACTACTGAGCGTTTAAAGTTGGAGAGAATGGATATTTGTGGATGTAGTGGTAATTAAGTGGACTCCTTTGACCTGTATATCCTGAAAGGTATTGAGTCTTCTTTGGAAGGTGGAGAAGTCTGAAAGTTTGATGGAAATTGTCCTTTCTTTATCATCTCAGACCCTAATAGCAGATTTGAATTCTTCATAATTGGTTGTTCACATTGCTGTTTTGCAGTCAGACTGAATTCAATTGCAGAAGCTTTCATTGTCCCAAATGGCATAGACAGTTCTGTTTCCGCCTGTTTGCTGGCATTTCATCTCAACCTGCTGTCACTTAGAATCTAAACTTTTTTCAGTTTTGATAGCAGTGGCTAATATTTCAATCAAATCATTATAGTCACAGCTCTTCATCTCATTTCTTATATGAAACAAACTTCTGTTCCAATGTAACTAACCTCAGGAAATTCTGAAATAAAAGAAAGTACTGAGATTAGATTCCCTACAGTGTGGAAACAGGCCCTTCAGCCCAACAAGTCCACCCCGACCCTCTGAAGAGTAACCCACCCAGACCAATTTTCCTCTGACTAATGCACGTAGCACTATGGGCAATTTAACACGGCCAATTCACCTGACCAGCACACCTTTGGACTGTGGGAGGAAACCGGAGCACCCGGAGAAATCCCACACAGACACAGGGAGAACGTGCAAACTCCACACAGACAGTTGCCCAAGGCTGGAATCAAACCTGGGACCATCATGCTTTGAGGCAGCAGTGCTAACCACTGAGCCACCGTGCCACCCTTCTGGAGATCTGAAATAAAAACAGAAAGTGCTGGAGAAATTCAGCTGTTCTGGCAGCATGTAGGGAGTGAGAAACAGCTAATATTTTGAGTCCAACTCCCATAACTTCTTGAGAACTGAAAGAGTCTTAAAAGTGACGGATTTATACCATAAAACAGGGGGAGGAACAGCAAATAGAACAGATAGTAATTGTGCCCAGAGCAAAAGGCAAAGGGAATGCTAATTGTAATAGGGAATTGGCATATGTGAAAAGTAAATGTTAATGGCAGAAAATAGGTTAGCTCTGCTGAGAGTAAACCCATGTAAAAAAACTTGAGGTTGGGGAAAAGAATGGGCAATTGAAATTGAAGACAGAGTTTATACTCTGAAGTTCTGAGCTCGGCTTGCTGCAGTGTTCCAGCAAAGCCCAATCCAAGCTGAAGGAACAGCTCCTCATTTTTTGCTTTGGAAATGTACAGTCTTCAGGACTTAACATTGAGTTTAACAACTTCAGAGCATGAATTCTATTATCATTTTTTTTAAAGAACACTATGAATGAAAAGAGAATTTGGCAAGGAAGTGTATAATTGTTCTCTCATTCACTCGAAGATTCACTTTAACAAACACACAGTTAGCGGGTGGAGTAACTGCAGTTTACTTTTGAGGATAAAAAGTTGCAAGCTTCAACACTAGTGTACTGGGGAGTTCTGGATGCTCTGGAGTTTGACTATATTGGGTTTCAACATATGCAGGGTTGGGGTTCAGCTTGTTGTGATTGTCTCACATCCACATCATGGACTGTTCGTAGGGTACTCCCTGTTGTATCCCTGCAGGTTGCTGTAAATTTCCTGAGCAGGGGTCCACATTCTCCTGTGGCTGTTTGGTTGGAGATGTTCACTGGGTGTTTGAGTTTAGACTTCTGGTGTTTGCCAGCCCAGCCCAGATAATAGTTCAACTGGAGGAACTCTCCTATTCAACGGACCCGTCCTGGGGAAATGAGAGATGTAATGGGGATGGATTAGGTAGTTAATGAGGTGAGTTTGGAAATAAAACTCAGTAAGCCTTGTGATAAAAATCATGCCAAAAAACTTGGCACGTGTTAGATTTAGCCAAAAAGCAACATTAGATTCAGCCCTATAAGTTTTCCTGTCCCCATCTGTAATGGGAGTCCATTTATCTATGGCAATCATTTGCCTTTCACAAATTGATAAAAACATTTACAGTCCACCTTTTCTTGTCCTCACTAGCTTAAATTCATGTTATACATTATCTTTTATTAGTTTTTTGACCATTTATTTCATTACTGCAACTATTTACAGATTACCCAAACTTGTCCCTCATACCTTCAGAGTTCCCCCTGCTAAGATTTAGGACCATTAATGAAATCAGCCATACACTCACCTGAATGGTGACACTTTTGTTACATCTTGCCCTTTCAAGAGGTTTATTAATTTTGAGGTTGAATTAATTGTCAAAGGATTTCAATACTTCTTTTAATTTGTTTGATATTGTATTTATCCCTTAGCGAACAATAAAACTATTGTCTATATTTCCAATTGTGTACAGAAGTGTATTTAATTGTTAAGCTTCTTCCTTAGTATCTAGATCAAAAGCTATTCTATACCGCAAGAAAGTTTTCTCCAGGATATCTAATTTGGTGCTCTATTTGGTGTTCCTGGCAACAATATTTCAAATGTCATTGCTTCCTAATGTGATTAGGCATTTATCATGTTTAACTCTATTTCCGCAGTAATGGCAATTACTGGAGGATTTTCCTGTCCTTTGTAGCTCTAACAAAGGTTTTCCTGTCCTTTATTAGTCTGCATTACTGCACCATTTAAGGTTTCCCCTTCTATATGACAGATTTTTATTTTGCTTTAACTCATACAATCCCCAAGGTCTGACCAACTTATCAGTTCATTTCAGACCTGGGGCCAAATCCAAATCTTTTGCCTTGAGATGCAGCCTCTACCTCTACGTTGCAACTGCATACTTCTGTTCCTGACTATCTTCTGTCAGGATTGAAATGCTTTCTATCTCATTCTCTGACGTATTCTTCTGTGTTGAGTGTTACCATGAGGCTTGTTTTCACCAGCTTGCAATGGGTTCCGTTCCCGAATCCGTTCTCAAGTTCTTTGTACACAAGTCGGAACACAATACAAAATAACATAAAGTAGCTGTTCGTAACTACAGGAAATGTTTGTATGTGGATCTTTAAAATTACACCCTTGTATGGGATTGCATTCATAAGTATGAGCATTCATAAGTTGGATATTCATAAATTGGGGCCCCCTTGCATCTGTTTCTTTTGATGTCTTCTGGTTCACCAACATGTTTTGTTTTTATCCCGGTTGTTTCTCTGATTACCTAAAGTCTAATTTCTCTTTTTTGGTACCTTTCTAGTACCACTTTTCCAGTAATCACTGCTCTCTCAGTTGTGTTTCAGCATAACACTGTTCACCATACCATAACTCTGTTCAGGGCAACACTGTTCGCCATATTATGTGTGTCTGGGTTCCTTCAAATCAAAGTGGTCTAGTGATGATGAAGGTTGTTCTCTTTCTAGTCTAAATAGAAAAATCTTGTTTAATGACTAAGATAAAATTTATTGCATTAATGTAACTATTTGGAGATTTGGTGAATGTTACCTACATCGCCACAGAGACCTAGGATCATTCTAGCCTCAGGTCTGTGTCCTATCAGCTCTTCCTTTACTCTGATCAAGTTCCTGACATCATCACCATGGATGATGCTTAATTCACTCAATCAAATATTTACTCTTTCAGACCCATATGCAATATAACCTCCAATCCTACAACTCTCGTCCTCTGTCAAATACTAACCACTCTCTACTATTCATCCTTTCTCTGGAACCATCTCCAATCCTACAACCTCTGAAATCTCTGTCTAATTTCATCCTTTTGAATATTGATCTTTCCACCATGGAAATTCCCCCTAAAATACCCTCTTTAAACATCTGTTTCATTACTGCTCCTTCTCCCTTTAAGAACTAGCAGTCATAGTATCTCCTTATGTGGCTTGTTTGATTTTGGTTGATAACATTGATGTGAAATGCTTGGGACATTTTATGAGACTAAAGGCATTATATAAATTCAAATAAGGGTAGGTGATGGTCTAGTAGTATTATCATTAGACTATTAATCCAGAGACTCAGATAATGTTCTGGGGACTTGGGTTTGAGTCCTGCTATGGTAGATGGTGGAACTTGAATGCAATAAAGAAAATTTGAATTAAAAGTTCTGTGGTGACATGAAACCATAGTTGATTGCCGGGAAGAGCACATCTGGTTCATTGATGTCCTTTAGGGAAGGAAATCTGTCATCGTTACTTCGTCTGGCCTACATATAACTCCAGACCCACAGAAATGTGCTTGACCCTTAACAATTTGGGATGTGCAATAAATGCTGGTCTAGCCAGTGATGCCCACACTCTGCAAATGAAACAATGTTACTGTAGTATGAGGAGAGATGCGAATTACTGGTTGTTTCTGAATGGATTTTGCAGGGTCCTTGGTCCTCTAGCAGTTAAGACAACAGTTAAGTGAAAGATATTAGCTTCCTTTTATTCTTACATTGTATTCAAATTGATAGAAATTTATTGTCTAAATAACTATTGAAGATATTAGGAACTTTGTCTAAAGATGAAATAAATTCTAACTGTGTACTTTTGAACAGAATTGTAGTAGTTCAGAGAAGGTGACAAGGATACGGAGAGATCTGACTTCATTGCACATTGTTTCTTATGGACCCATCAGTCGAAAATCAACTAAGAAAACATCGGCAAATCCAGGTAGATCTATATCGCTATCTCCTTATCTTAGGAAATCAGAGTGTTACCTTCTGGCAACATGAATTGGGAAATTGCAGGTCCTCTTCTTGTAAAGATGCATCAAGAAATTAGATGTCCTCAGCAAGTGAACAGGGGAGTGCTATTCTGTGCTCTGGCCAGTATTTATTCCTCAATCATTTTGAAAATGACTGTTTGTGTGGAGTTTGCACATTCTACCCGTGTCTACGTTGGTTTCCTCTGGGTACTCTGATTTCCCCCCACAGTCCAAAGATGTACAGGTTAGATGAATTGGCCATGTTAAATTGCCAATAGTGTTCAGGGATGCATAGGTTAGGTGCATTAGTCATGGCAAATATAGGTTAGGGGAATGGGTCTGGGTGGGAGGGTCAATATGGATTTGTTAGGCCAAATGGCCTGTTTCCACATTGTAGGGATTCTATGGAAAAGCTGAAGCTGGCATTTTGTTGGGCTGATATGTTCTTGCCCATTGATCAGGGAAACCCCTGGGGAACCTGTGACACTTCTTTTGGGCAGACTTAAAGAATCCAGTATCCGTCATGTGGTCTCTATTTAAGTGCTGGGCCATCGCTAATTTGTGGTGAGTTTAGGGGTGATAAGTACCAACTGACTCAATAATGAGCCTAATTAATATCCTGTTGCCTGTGGCATGGAATTCCATATCAATGTTTTGTTCTTCCCTCCAATTGCCAGGAGACTATCACAGGGTCTCTCTTACAATCAAGTAGCCAGCATTGACAGACTACATAAAAATCCAGCTCAAATTGTCTTCTCGTTATCACATTGTAACTTGTGGGATTTTGGTACATGCAAATTGGCTGCTGTTATTTCTACATTATGACAATGACTACACATCAAATGCACTTAGTTGGCTGTAAGGTGCTTTTGGAGATCCTGAGGACTTGAAATCCTTACCTGGCCTGTGGGATTAGCCAGTCTTTCTTTTGTACTACTGTGTCTGCTTACACTACAGTTTTAGGCATTGAATTCCAGATTCTAACAGCTCACTGTGTAAAAATGACTCTTGAATATTACTGAAAAGAGAGAGGTGTTGCATAATTTTGTTTCTTACACCCATCAGGACAGAAGTAAGAATGCTAAATTTCAAAAAACAAAGCAACTATACAACATGAGAAAAGGGTGTTAATTGGCTGTGAATACCCAAGATGTGGAGGTGCCAGTGTTGCACTGGGGTGGACAAAGTCAAAAATCACACGATACCAGGTTATAGTACAACAGGTTTATTTGGAACTTCAAGCTTTTGGAGCTCCTGCTCCACCCTTATCGACATCTTCATAATTTTGATGCTTGATTAGATCTTTAAGCTATCAGGTCTTGACATCCTTGATAGGGTGCAGTGACCAGAATTGCAAGATATTCCAGCTAATGCTAAAGCAATGTTTTCTGATGGCCTAGCATAACTTCTTTGCTTTTGTACTCTATTCTTCTATCTATAAAGTCAAGCATCTCTTGTGTTTCTTTAACTATTTTCTCAACTCATCCTATCTTCAAAGTTTCCTTTACACTGAAGGGGGTGGCTGTTTTATTTTGTTTTATTAAGTCTTCCTGCATAAAACATAGCGTCTGTTAGCAACAATAGCAAAAATAATACTTACTATATTGAAGTTTTCAGCATACCGCACTGCTCAATTACAAATTCAAATATTAAACTCTGACCATATTTTATGTCACACTGATGACTTACTGCAGAATGAAACGAGAAATAGGTTATCCTTTGTATTTATTTTCTGTAGTGTCAGTTCTGAAATCCCTGGGCAGGATGGATGGGTGGGGTATGTCTGATGTTTGGCTGGGATCTGTGAGGATCTTGCCCTATTTGGACTGAATCTTCAGTTTCAAGTTGATTGTGAGTCTGCAGGTGGATCTCAGTATCTATCAGTACAGCAGCTGTTATTTGGGTGATCTCCTGGGATTGACAGAAATAATACCCACCATTATGCCCTTGAAAAGCCTGAGCAAAACTTATTATTGTTTGAATTCTAACATAGTATCTGCTGAAGGCATCAAATCTGAAACAGATTTAAAGAAATCACAAAAATATTCAGAAAGACTCACAAAAGAGGATCAGCGACTTTGACATTAGTTGGATCTGGGGAGGCAATGGTAGTTCTGAGCCAGCTGAGAACCCAAACGTAGAAGGAATTCTCTTCAAACTATATCTTTTCATTTTTCTCTTATTCTTAAACTATAAAAATGGCAGAACATTGTGCCAAATAAATAAAAGCTTTTCACTGTATTTTGTTGTATTTCTCATTGTAAAATACACCAGACAATAAAAAAATTCATATATTCAATTTCACAATCATAGAATCTCCTAAATGGTTTATAGCCAATGAAATACTTTTGGACTGTAGTTACTGTGGAAATCTGGAAAACATGGCAGCCATTTTATGTACAGGAAGCTCTCACAAACAGAAATGTGATAATGACCAGATAATCTCTATTTAGTAATGTTAGATGTGGGACAAATGTTGATTGGGAATGCAAAAGGAATTCCCCTGCTGTTTTCCAAAATTACTTTATCATAAAATTGTCCACATCCACCTGCTGGAGCTAGGTGGGATCTTCTTTCAATTTTTCATCCAAAAGACAGCACCTCCTCAATACTGCACTGAAGGCATCAGTCTAGGCTTTGTAGTGGATTTGAACTCAAAACATTTTTACTCAGAGATTAAAGTGCTACCAACTGAGCCATTTCAGTTTAGTTGGGCTGGGGGAACAATTTGACTGACCCAACTTTACAAGACAGGAGAGGAATAGGCTTTGGCTGCAGCAGATGACACCACCCTGGATATGTACACAACTTTATCCCATGGGTTGGAGGTAGGGCTGTCTGGTCTGTGGCAGAGTTCATACCTGCCACCTAATGTTGAAATCCTCCAGAGCTCCTGGTGATGATGATTCTACCTCAATGTTAATTTCAGGGGAGAATAATTACTACCCGCACCCAATTTGGCCATCTTTTGCCTGTAAAAATCTCAGTCAATTAATAACAGGCAAACTGACTGAAACTGCACTGAGTGAGCAAGCCCAATTACTGGGTGGGCAGTGATCACATATTATAATAGATCAATAATATAATAGGCAATCCAATCTCCTGGATTGGTTTTAATTGCCTGAGTGGATTGGAGAAGAATTTTCCAGAGTATTCGTTTTTCCAATATTCACTTTAGGTTTGTTTTGTTTCCAATATTTCCTGGATTGAAAGTGGTATGGGTGTAAGGGTGAAGGGGAAGTTGATAGGATTGGGAGGAGCAGTGTGGTGAAGGTCCATGTAAGGGTAAGGCCCTAAATGAAGAGTCCCTGAGACGATGCTGGGGAAGGGAGCAGCGTTAATAGATTAGTTGATCTACCAACTTGATTTTTACACATTGTTAATCTAATGCCCTCTTTTGATGCAGGCTCAGTAAATCTCCTCCTTATTGAAACGTTCATCTTGACCGGACTGCTGCTTGTCCTGCTGATAATATCAGTGTTTTTGTGTAAATTCGGGTTGTGGATGAGAAGATCAAAGACTACAGCTCGGGCACAACTAACTCTGGCAAATTTCTCTCGTTCTGAACTAGCATCTTGAATGCTGTTCCTCGCAAGTTTCAACATCAAAATATTTAACAATTTGAAGAAAATTAGATGATCTTGCCCCAGTTACTAGCTATCCTCCAATTACATCTTCCTTGCATGGTCCAGTGATGGCTTACTTACAACTAACTGACTGTACAATATTAATTTTGTTCTCACATCATCCCTAATCATTATTGCCTTAGTTATTCTATTCAATATCATCAAAAATCCTTCAATTTTTTTCCCATCAAATTGCGTAGAATGATGCCATTTCCCAAAATCTCTGCTCATACCAAATATCTTATGTGAAATTTCCTCTACTTTTTCTAAGGGTAAAAAATAATTAATCTGAATTATTTGATACTTTGTAAACAAGTTGTTATGGAACAACATTGTTGTGTCCAATTCCTGGACAGGTATAACACTGAAGTGCTGTCATCCCCACTGTTCAGACAAACCTCTGCCCCATCTTCTTCATAGTGTCTAAGAATTGAATGATTGTTAAATGTTACTGGGAAGGATATTGTGGAGCATATGCTCATGACTATTAAGACAGTTAAGTGAAATGAGATGAAATCAGAGTGTTTGGATTGAAAAGGAACATGGGAAGTTTGTTGAGATTAAAAAGTACTTTCTAATTATTCCCAATGCTCTGGTTTCAAATTATTTATACATGCACATTTTACAAAAGTACTAAAGTGAAACAGAACTTGAAACTGCGACAGAGAGTAAACAATGTGCACTCATGAACTGTTGACAATTTTTATTGCCAGATTTATATTTTAGGTTAAATTTAATGATCCTCTCCTCCCATTAAGAATCTTGTGTTAACGATAACACTGCAACCCCATCACCAGGGCAACACCCCAAACACCATCGCTTCCACACTGAGAGTCAATTATAACATTCTTATATCTGAGTCAGGTAGTTGTGGGTTTAACTACCTTAAAGTACAATAATAAGGTTGACACTTTAGTGCAACACAGAGTGAACAATGAACTCTTGTAAGTGCCTTTTATTGGATGAAATGTTAAACTGAATTTCATTTACCCCCTCAGGTGGAAGTAAGAGACCGCATGGCAATGGATGTAGGTTTGCTTGCTGAGCTGGGAGGTTCATTTCCAGACGTTTCGTCACCCTACTAGGTAACATCTTCAATGGGCCTCAGGCGAAGAAGTGTACATGATTCCTGCTTTCTATTTATATGTTTGAGTTTCTTTGGGTTGGTGATGTCATTTCCTATGGTGATGTCATTTCCTGTTCTTTTTCTCAGGGGGTGATAGATGGGGTCTAACTTGATGTGTTTGTTGATAGAGTTCCGGTTGGAATGACATGGTTCTATGAATTCTCGTGCGTGTCTCTGTTTGGCTTGTCCTAAGATGGATGTGTTGTCCCAGTTGAAGTGGTGTCCTTCCTTATCTGTATTTAAGGATACTAGTGAGAGAGGGTCATGTCGTTTTGTGGCTAGTTGGTGTTCATGTATGCTGGTGGCTAGTTTTCTGCCTGTTTGTCCAATGTAGTGTTTGTTACAGCTCTTGCACGGTATTTTGTAAATGACATTGGTTTTGTTTGTTGTCTGTATCGGGTCTTTCAAGTTCAGTAGCTGCTGATTTAATGTGTTGGTGGGTTTGTGGGTACCATAATGCCAAGGGGTCGAGTAGTCTGGCAGTCATTTCTGAGATATCTTTGACATAGGGTAGAGTAGCTAGGGTTTCTGGATATGTTTTATCTGCTTGTTTGGGTTGTTGCTGAGAAATCAGTGGACTGTGTTCATTGGGTACCCATTCTTTTTGAATACACAGTATAGCTGATTTTCCTCTGCTTTGTGTAGTTCCTCTGTGCTGCAGTGTGTGTTGGCTCATTGAAATAATGTTCTGATGCAGCTTTGTTTGTGGATGTTGGGATGATTGCTTATATAGTTCAATATTTGGTCCATGTGTGTTGTTTTTCTGTAGACACTGAGAAAGAGGTCAGGGAATGACAACACCATAGGAGATGACATCACCAATCCAAAGAAACCCAAACATGTAAATAGAAAGCAGGAATCATGTACACTGCTTCGCCTGAGGCCAACTGAAGATGTTACCTATTAGGGTGACAAAACGTCTGGAAATGAACCTCCCAGCTCAGCGAGCAAACCTACATCCAGAACCTTAATCTGAGCTACAAATCTTCTCAAAACCCACTAATCCCATGGCAATATTTCAAGCAACAATAGGGAACTCTCCTTCGTCAATATTTATCCTTAGACCAATGTCCCGAAATAAATAATGATCACACTGTCATTATCCTATTTCTTTTTATGGGAACGTGCTGTGTGTAAATTAGTATATTTCCTATGTTGTAACAGTGAAGACATTAAAGTGCTTTGGAGGTCCTGAAGCTGTGAACAGCACTTGTTTGGCCCACACGCTGACAATTGAAGTGATAAGCCACTTTCTGTTTTCATAATTGCTGCCAGACCTGTTGAGTTTCTCCAGCACTTCCTGTTTTTATTTTTAGATGTCCAGCATCTACAGTATTTTCATTTATGTCTTATTGCTGAATTAGTGTTGAGAAGGGCATATGGCTGGAACATTTTATCATTGTCAATGTCCCCTGTGATTTCTGGGACCCACAGGCTCCAGAGGGGGCATTCTAGTTTGTGTCTTGTAGAAGGTGGAGAGATATTGAGGAGCTGGCAGTGAGAGACGTTAACCTCTGTCAGATTTTTATGACCAAGGTGTTAATGATCCTTTGGGATGCAGATTGTAATAGTGCTACCATAGGAGGTCAAGACGATGTTGGCCCTCTCATCACTGTCTAGTACTTATGCGGGGTGAATGCTACCTGCCATGTCTCAACTGTCTGGATGTTGGCCATGCATTGTTGTCAAGTGGCACCAGTTGGTTCGTTATTCAAGAGCTGAACACTTCTTCAGGGACACACTTGCCTGCTCCTCACTGAATCTTTCCAGTATAACTCCCTTTTCCAGTTACTTTTTCCTTGTGTTAATATTTACTCACTCTCCCATAGTTACTCATTCAATTATTTTTCTTTCCTCTCTATCTTGCCTCTGAGTTTTACTCCCTCATTACATCAATGCTCACATACTCATTGTGCCAGTCGATGTACCTGTTACTCAACTTGCTCTTCATTTCTCATCTTGCTACTCAATTTACTTTCCTATTACCTGGTCAGGACCCCAGATGTACTCACTCATATTACTCAATCCCTCCAGAGATTAATCTTGCCTGTTACTTCCACACAGTGACAGGAATACCCAGTCTGTTATCCACACTCCTATTAATCACTTACTTTTGCCTCATCATTGATTCTTCCTGTTATTCGTAGTGCCTCAGTACTCTTGTCCATTTACAGGTTGGCAGGCAGTGACTAGTGGAGTACTGCAAGGATCAGTGCTGGGACCTCAACGACTTACAATTTATAACAATGACATTGATGAAAGTACTGAGAATGTTGTATCCAAGTTTGTAATTGATAATTTGTCAAGTGGGATAGAAAGCTGTGTACAGGACATAAAAAGGCTTCAAATACAGTTTAAGTAAGGTGGCAGATAGAGTATAACCTGGGCAAGCATGAGGTAATTCTCTTTGGTAGGAGAGAACCATGAGAAATTTTAAGATGTTGATGTTCAGAGAGATTTGGTTGTCATGTCATTTTCCCCACTAAATGTTAGGCAAACTGGTCAGGAATGATCTGTTCTTTATTTCTGCCTCTCTTTTCAAATAATGGGGTTATATCTGCCACCCTTCAATATATAGGAACTGCATCAGAGTCTATGGAATTTTGGAAGATGATCACCATTGCATCCAATATTTCTGGGGCCACTTCCTTTAGTACTCTGGGATGCATGACATGGTGGCTTGGTGATTAGCACTGCTGCCTCACAGCACCAGGGACTTGGGGTTCAATTCCAACCTTGGGTGACTATCTGTGTGAAGTTTGTACATTCTCACCATGTGTGTTTAGATTTTCTCCAGGTACACTGATGTGCAGGTTTGGTGGATTAGGAAATGCTGGGTTACAGGGATAGGGTAGGAGTGTAGGTTTAGAGAGTGTAGTGCTGAAAAAGCACAGCAGGTCAGGCAGCATCTGAGGAGCAGCAGAATCGACATTTTGGGCATAAGCCCTTCATCAACTCATTCCTGATGAAGGGCTTCTGCCTGAAACATTGATTCTCCTGCTCCTCAGATGCTGCCTGACCTGCTGTGCCTTTCCAGCACCACACTCTCGACTCTGATCTCCAGCATCTGCAGTCCTCAATTCCCCCAAGGGCGTAGGTTTGGATAGGAGGGTTGGTGTGGACTCAATGGGCTGAATGGCCTGCTTCTGCACTGTAGCACTTCTATGTATGTAACCAGGCACTGGGTAATTTGTCAGCCTTTAATTTTCTGAGCACCATTTTCTTAATAGTACTGGTTTCCTTCAATTCTGCCCTTTTTCTCAACTCTTGGTTCCTAACATATTTGTGCCCACCTTTGTGATGCCATAACTAAAGTATGTGTTCATATCTCATTTCATTTCTTCGTTCCCCAGTATAATTTCTCCACCTTCTGACTATAAGGGACCTACATCTGTCTTTACTGATCATTTTTCTCTTCAAAAATTTATAGAAGCTTTTACAATCAATTTCTATGTTCCCTGCAATTTTACTTTCATACTCTATTTGCCCCACTTGATCAAACTTTTTGTCCTATTTTTACTGAATTCTAAGATGCTCCCAACCATTAGGCTTCCTGCATTTTAAAAGAACAAAGCAAAGTTACAGCCCAGGGACAGGCCCTTTGGCCCTCCAAGCCTGAGCTGATCCAAATCCACTGTACAAATCTGTCGCCCAATTCCGAAGCATCTGTATCCCTCTGCTCTCCACCTACGCATGCATCTGTATAGATGCACCTTAAATGAATCTACTATGCCTGCCTCTACTACCTCTGCTGGCAACGCGTTCCAGGCACCTACCACCCTCTGTGTAAAGTACTTTCCGCATGTGTATCCCCCTTAAACTTTTCACCTCTCACCTTGAATACGTGACCTCTCATTATTCAATCCCTTACCCTAGGAAAAAGCTTATCTCTATCTACCCTGTCTATACCCTTCATGATTTTGTAGACTTCAATCAGGTCCCCTCTCAATCTCCTTTTTCCGAATGAAAACAATCCTAACCTACTCAACCTCTCTTCATAGCAGGCAACATCCTCATAAACCTTCTCTGCACACTCTCCAAAGCATCCACATCCTTTTGGTAATGTGGCAACCAGAACTGTACACAGTATTCTAAATGTGGCTGAACAAAAGTCTTGTGCAATTTTAAAATGACCTGCCCGCTCTTATACTCAATACCCTGTCCAGGCAAGCATACGATATGCCTTCTTGAACACTCTATCCACCAGTGCAGCCACCTTCAGGGTACAATGGACCTGAACTTCCAAATCTCTCTGCTCATCAACTTTTCCCAAGGCTCTTCCATTTACAGTATAGTTCGCTCTAGAATTAGACTTACCAAAATGCATCACCTTGCATTTGCCCAGATTGAATTCCATCTGTCACTTCTCCGCCCAACTCTCCAGTCTATCTATATTGTCCTGTATTTTGACAGTCCCCTATGCTTTCCACTACTCCAATAATCTTTGTGTAATCTGCAAACTTACTGATCAGACCAACAGTGCCCTCTTCCAGATCATTTATGTATATTACAAACAACAATGGCCTCAACACTGACCCCTGTGGAACACCACTGGTCACCTTTCTCCATTTTGAGAAACTCCTTTCAACTACTACTCGGTCTCCTGTTGCTCAAACAGTTCTTTATCCACCTAGCTAAAACACTTGCACACCAGTTGACTTCACTTTCTCAATTAGCTTACCATGGGGAACCTTATTAAACGCCTTACTAAAGTCAATGTATATGACATCTACAGCCCTCCCTTCATCTATCAGCTTGGTCACTTCCTGAAGGAACTCTACTAAGTTGGTAAAGCACGATCTCCCCCGCACAAAACCATGTTGCCTATCATTGATATGCCCATTCCTTTCCAAATATAAATAGATTTTATCCCTCAGTACTTTTTTCCAGCAACTTTCCCACCACTGATGTCAGGCTCACTGGTCTGTAGTTACCTGGAATATTCCTACTACCCAGGGGGACAAAATGAGCAACCCTCTAGTCCTCCAGCACTTCACCTGCATTTAAGGATGCTACAAAGATATCTATCAGGGCCCTAGCTATTTCCACTCTCGTCTCCCTCAGCAAACTCAGATATATCCCATCCAGTGCTGAATTTTCTGCCAATTTTGTACGTCTCCTCTTTGGATTGAACACTATTCCTAATTTCTTCTGCAAGCCATGATTGAGCCACTTTTCCCCTTATTCTTGCACCAGACTGGATAAATAAATGTTGGAATTCATGCAACTGTTGTTGAAATATTACCATTGCCTATCCACCATCAATCTCTTTAGTAAGGTTCTCCAATCCATCATTGCCAATTAGCACCTTGTACTCTCACAGATTCAGGACTGTATTTTCCAATTTTACTACTTCACTCTCCATATTAACGAAGAATTCTAACATATTATGTTTGCCTTTTCCCAAGAAACAAAAAGGGTGGTGCTGGAAAAGCACAGCAGGTTAGGCAGCATCCGAGGAGCAGGGGAAATCGATGTTTCAGGCATAAGCCCTTCAACAGAAATGTGGAGAGGAAAGGGGCTGGGCCTGGGGGCAAGGTAGGTGGAAAGGTGATAGATGGATGCAGGTGTAGGGTAATTGTGATAGGTTGGTGGGGAGGGTGGAGAGGATAGGTGGGAAGGAAGCTGGACAGGTAGGATAGGTCAAGCAGGCAGTGTTGAGTTGGAGGGTTGGATCTAGGATGAGGTCAGAGGTGGGGGATGGGGGCAGGGGAGATTTAGTGAAACTAATGAAGTCGATGTTGATGCCATATAGTTGAAGGGTCCCAAGGCCTTGTGGCAAAGAAAGCGTTTGGTACATTTGCCTTTACTGGTCAGTGCACTGAGTATTAGAATTAGGAGATAATGTTGCAGTTGTACAGAACATTGGTTAGGCCACTTTTGGAATACTGTGTTCAACTCTGGTCTCCCTTCTATAGGAAAGATGTTGTGAAACTTGAAAGAGTTCAGAAAAGATTTACAAGGATGTTGCCAGCTTGGAGGGGTTGAGCTATACAGAGAGGCTAATAGGCAGGTGCCCTTTTTCCCTGGAGCATGAAACCTTATAGAAGTTTATAAAATCATGATGGGCGCAGGTAGAGTGAATAGCCAAGGCCTTTTCCCCAGGGTAGGGGAGTCCAAAATTTAGAGGGTTTAGGGTGAGGGGAAGATTTAAAAGAGACCTAAGGGACAGAATTTTCATGCAGAGGCTGGTGCGTTTATGGAGTGAGCTGCCAGAGGGATTGGTGGCGCTGGTACTATTACAACATTTAAAAGGCATCAGATGGACTTATGAATAGAGGGATATGGGCCAAACACTGGCAGATAGGGCTAAATTAATTTGGGATATCTGGTTGGACCAAAGGGTCTGTTTCCACCTCTATGACCCTAACAGCCTGTTCCCTAGTTGGTTCCTCAACATATTGAGTTAGAGACAAAAAAAATTGCAGAAGGCTTACACCCAAAACATTCACTGCTCTAACCCCTGATGCTGCCTGGCTTGTTGTGTTCTTCCAGCCTCCTGCTTGTCTTCTCAACATATTGGTCTAAAAAAACCCATCATCTTACACTGCTGAAAGTCCTGCTCCACAACACCACTGCTTGTCTAAATGTAAATTAAAATCACCCCTTTTCTTCTATTTCATTTTTTTTGTAGTCCTGACAATATCACCAAATGTATGTCAAGATCCAGCTGGGGACCAATGTAATTTTCATCACATAAGAATACACACTACGAAATACAGGGTATTCCCACCTGACTTGAACTCACTACTTCTTCCTTTGCCTCCTCTTCCACTGCTACACTTCACCACGTTCTGTCTCTACTCCAGCCGCAGCCGTCCGGCTCCTCTCTCTATCTCTGACCCCGCCTACTCACGTCATTGGCCACGCCCCTCAGGTTACCATCGGCTCCACCTCCAACAGTCCCGCCTTCTCCCATCGCCCCGCCTTCTCCCATCGCCCCGCCCGCGTGGCCGTGCCCGCCCCTATCTTGGGGCGGGGTTTGTGGTCGGGCTCGGCTTCAGGCGGCGGTGCTGGTGAAGTTAGTGTCTGCTGTCTCGGGTGAGTGCAGGTAGAAGCCGTGGCTCTGGTACGACGCTGCCTAATTAACTGGCCGGGTCCTTGTCTGGTTGTAGGCCCACAGCGGGGTCGGCCCGGTTACTGTCAGGCGCTTCTCAGGCCGCCCTGGCGGCCTGCCACTGGGCCTGACGCTGCTCTTTAAAATGAGGCCAAAGCGGCCCCAGCCCCCTGCCCCCCCCCCCGGGGAGGGGAGGCTTGGACCCACCGAAGTCCCCTCACAGAGCTCAATCCACCGCGCGAACAGAGGCCTAGGCCCCAGGAAATAACGGAAGGTGTCTCGATCAGCTCCACGGCGAGGGGAGCGAAATCTGCGGGTGGGAAAAAAAACCCTTTCCGGGGCCGATCATTAAATAGAGGCGGAGAGTTATTGGATATTTTTATGGGTGGACATTAAGGATGGGCTTTAGATGGGTGAAGGGTTTAAGCAGAAAGGTGAGGCTCTGGAGTGTCGAATGGGAAGGGTCTTTGGTGGAGGGGAGGTTTAATGAGACGTGAAAGATCTTGGGTTAAATTGGGTGGGAAGAGTCTGGGGGTTATAAAGGATGAGAAAGATCTTTGGGTGACTTTAATGAGATGGAAAGGGTTTGTGGAGTGGTTTTAATGAGCTGTGAAGAATTTTGACATTTATTTGGAATGTGAAGGGTCTGGAGGAGGTGTTAATCTGAATGGCGAGGGCCTTTTGGGCATTAAATGGGGTGAAAAGGATCTTGGCTTAAATGGGATGGGAAGGCTGGGGGTTATTGGGATGTGACTTGGATGGTTAAATGGGATGGAATGGTTTTGGGTGTATATGGCAATGGAAGGGTCTTGGTAGGTTTAAATGGAATGTGAAGGATCTTGGAATTAATGACAATGGAAGGGTCTTGGGTTAAATGGAGTGAGGAGAGTCGGGGGGTTAAATGAGATGGGTTAAATTAGATGTGCAGAAGGAATTTTGATACTGTTGGGGAGGGTCTGAAGGGACTTTAGTTGGGGTAAAGACATATTGTGGGTGATTTGTGGCTGACAATGTAAGTTTATCAATGAGGTGATTTTTTGAGGTATGGAGTGAGCATCATGTGGATTAGTCTGTTGGTTTGGTATTGTGATGGTTCTTAAAGGGAGTGGATATCACAAGGTTTATGATAGGATTTGTTCACACTGTGTGATTTAATAGTGATGATCTGATTAAAATGTGTATCAGCCTTAAGGGGCTTGACTGTATTGAAGTTGAAAGATTGCTTCATCTCGCTGCGGAGTCTGGCGCACTGGGCATAGTCAGCAATTTGGCCTTTTGGCCAGAGATATGGAAAATGTTTTTGACTTGGAAGCCTGTGAATATTTGGAATTCTGTACCCAGAGGACTATTATTAGTCAAGTCATGTAATAATTCAAAGCTGAAATGTGTAGAGCCTTTGAACTTTCAGATAATTGAAAGACAAGGGGATGGGTGGTAGTGTGAAGTTAAGTTAGCAGATCAATTTGTTCTGAGTTGCAAAGCAGGCTCATGGGCAAGTATTCCTCCTATTATAGAGTCATAGAGATGTACAGCATGGAAACAGACCCTTCGGTCCAATCGTCCATGCCGACCAGATATCCCAACCCAATCTAGTCCCACCTGCCAGCACCCGGCCCATATCCCTCCAAACCCTCTCTATTCATATACACATCCAAATGCATCAAGAGTAGGTCAAGTTTTGAACTTCTTCTGATCTTGATACCTTGAAGATTAGATAGGATGTTAGTGTGGGGTTTATGAAGGTTATTTGAGAGTTATAATAGGATTGTTTGAAAGGATGATTGATAGAAGATGTACAAAAGGATGAAGGGCAAAATTATTTATCATATTATGTGAAGGCTGTAATGTATGTGGTGAGAGTATAGGATAAGCTGTCTTCTATAAGTCAACATGGTTAGCTGTGCAATATGTATCGTCTGTGTGTAGGCAGTTATCATTCATTCAGTCAATATCCATAAATCCTGGTATGCAATCAACGAAAGAGATTAAGGGGGAAGGCACGTTAGTAATGGCTTTAAGATAGGGCAGTAAATATATTCTTGCCAATTCAGTCTTTTCCATAGAATGAATACGGTTACAACTTTAAGTATTCTGCAGGAATGGGAAGGTGACAGGAGGATGGTTAAGCAAGTTGTATGGGAAGCATTAGAAGTTTTGCTCTCTGATATTTTATCGATGCAGAGGGATTCCTACATTAGTCTGAATTTCTGGCCTTCAGAAATGTGCTCCTCTCTTCCAGTATCTAATTATATGGCACCATTAAAATGAGTCTGTTTGTGATTGACCTGCTTTGACACTTCTGGGTAGCCACCAGAGTGTGTGTGTGTGTTGGGGAGGAGGAGGGTGCACGAGATTGGTGGTGGAGGAAGGGTGATTGAGAGAATCCTCCTTGAAGTAATTGACACTTGGCTTTTGCTATCCTTTTGATAGTGAATTGAAACATTTGATGTGATAAGGCCAACTGTGCAGCATGAAGCTGCTATATTTCCATAGCCAAGTGAACATGCATATTGTACTCGAAGCAAATTCTGCTGAACTCAATCTCAACTGTTTTCTGGAAAGATAGGAAAGGATAATAAACTAAGTGACATGCTCCTTTTTATAGTTTGATTCATTTGCTGTCGATATAATCATTCCAGGCAACTGCTAACCAGTTTCCTTGAAATGAATGTTGAGTTTCCAGCTCAATGTGTATATTCTGCCTTAAACCCCTTGTTCAAAATTTGATGTCCTAAGGGATGAAGAAATTTTACCACCTTTGCTCTTGATTTTGACTCCCGAGAAGCAGATGGGTCGTGACTTCAACACCTTTCTGTGCTGGGACCAGTTGACTACTTTCTTCCTCAGCTGCAGACATCCATGTAAGTTGGGTTTGACATGAATTGTTTAACATTCCTGGGTCATCCTTCCTGAGGAACCTGGAGTGGTGGAACAGAGCTTCAGCTTGAAATGTACTGAGACCTGTGAAATTTCTAGTTTGCCTGTCTGATGGTTGTTGATGAGCAAACTGTGATTTTCTTTATTGAGCATGCAAGTTTCCCTTGTTTTAAGGGAAACTCATACAACTCAGCCCACAATCTAGCAGAAAGTGAGTGTACTATTTAGCTGATGATTATTAGTAATGGTTAAACATAGCACTGAATGAGTATTTCCAAACTATGTAAATTGATACTGTATCACTGAACATTGCATGAGAATATTTTGAGTCATGGGAATTTTTTTGAGTAAATAGAGTTTTAAATAGACAGTAATTTTTGTAAGAAAGATTATTTGTCTCTAGGAGTAGAATTGTTGTCACTATTGTTTTTAGACGACATTATATTGCAATGCTCACAGCCTATAAATGAGGAACTGCTGCAGCTTTATATGGAGGATGTATAATTTGCGCAAGAGTATTATACACAATTTGTCTATGGAGATTTTATGAACTATAAGTAATAATTGAGTTTTAGTATACAAAAAAGTCAGCAGTAAATGAAGGTGACTTTTGTTTAAGAATCTGATTACATGAGTCATGGTGAAAGCAGGGTTCAGGGGTGTGGTCAAGTCTTATCTTCATTGAGCTCCCTTTTTGACATTATCCAGGTTTGGAGTAGTAAGTTTATATTATGAAAGTTCTTTTCAAAAGAGACATTTTCCAATTTCCAAAATATTTAATTGAACTTTGAGTGCCAAATAGCCAAAGAAGGGAAGATTAAATCCCATAAGCAGCAATACAAAGATTGGCAGCATGCTTATAGACCAGCTGTCATCTCATTGACTGAATGTGAAGTGTTGTCTCTTAAAACTTTTGACTAGTTAGCCCAGTTTATACTGTGACTTTTCCTTGTGACATTGATATTGTAGAAATATTCACAAATTGACATTGTAATAGGTTAATCCTTAAACACTGGAATTGAGATGACATTAATGGAATCATGAGTATTGTTTTCAGCCAGCTCAGTCTCCTGATGCAAGTAACTACTTTTATTTATACAGTACCTTTTTAATGTGAAAATTTCTCATGTCTTTGGTAGTTAGGCAAAGTTTGATGCTTAAACAAAAACAGGAATGGCAGAGCCTAAGAAGATAAACCAGCATTAACATCTTGAGTCCGGTGACACTTCTTCAGAACCCTTTTATTAAACAAAGGACAGTAGATGCTGGAAATCTGAAACAAAAGCTGGAGAAGCTTAGTAGGCAGCATTTATGGAGAGATATCTGAATTAACACTTTGAGTCCATCTATCTTCTCTCCATAGATGCTGACTGCCTGCTGAGTTTCTCCAGTAATTTCTGTTTATGTTTCAGAATCTTTTTTTTTTGTTTCCGATCCCCAGTATCCGCAATTCTTCGTTTTAATGAAAATTGTTCTGAAGAAGGGTCACTGGAGTCAAAAATGTTAACACTGTGTTTTCTTTTCACAGATGTTGCCAGGCTTGTAAAGTTTCTTGAAAAGTTTTAATACTATTTCAAAGAGTTTGATCTTAAGGAGCATTTTAATGGACAAAAGTGAGCTGAAGAGGTTTAGGGAGGTAATTTGAAAGCTTGGTGCATAGGCATCTGCAGTTACAGTTATCAGTGGAATTATGGAAATTGGGCATGTGCAAGAGACCAGAATTGGGAGAAAATGCAGAGTTCTTGGTCAGTAGTTGGTTATGACAGTTATTCAGGAGATGCAGACAAGTCATTGCCAGCGTTTAGTGATATCTCCATTCACATCTGTAGGGAAACAGAAAGCAGGATATAGGCTAGAAATAAAAACAAAAAGTTCTGAAGAATCTTAGCAGGTTTAACAACGGTAATGGAAAAAAAACAGAGGTCGTATACATAATTACTTCACAATTACTCTGAGTGTTGGGAATAATATATTAGCATGGATAAATGACTGGCTAACCAATTAGAAACAGTTGGGGTAAGCATCTGGATGGGTACATGAATAGGAAGGGTTTGAAGGGATATGGTCAAATGCTGGCAAATGAGACTAGATTCATTTTAGAATATCTGGTCAGCATGGACGAGTTGGACTGAAGGGTCTGTTTCCGTGCTGTATATCTCGATGTCTCTAAGTGGCTAATTTTCACATTGGAAAGCTAATTAATGGAGTGCCACATGGATCAGTGCTTCAACTATTTTCAACCTAGGTTAATGGTTTGGATGAAGAGACAGTGTATTGAGACCGAATTTACTGCTGATGCAAAGGTAGGCAGGAAAGCAAATTGTTTGAAGGACACAGTCTACAAAGGGATGTGTTTTGGGAAAAAATAGGCAGAGGGAGATCAAATGTGAGTTGTCTGCTTAGGTGAGAAGAATAGAAAAGTAGATTATTATTTAACTAGAAAGAACCTGCGGAATTCAGCAGTACAGTGTGTTCTGGACCTCGTACATCAGTCAGAAAATAGCAAATAAGCAAGACAAGTGGCATATTGGCTTTAAATGAAAGGGGAAAGAAGGTAAAAATAATCTTACCACAGTGGTACAGGACATTGTTGAAACCGTACCTAGCATATTATGTTCACTGACTTCATTATTTAAGGTGGGAATTGGAAATGGTTCAGAGAAGATTAGATTAGATTACTTAGTGTGGAAACAGGCCCTTCGGCCCAACAAGTCCACACTGACCCGCTGAAGCGCACCCACCCAGACCCATTCCCCTACATTTACCCCTGCCCCTAACACTACGGACAATTTAGCATGGTCAATTCACCTAACCTGCACATTTTTGGATTGTGGGAGGAAACTGGAGCACCCGGAGGAAACCCACGCAGACACGGGGAGAACGTGCAAACTCCACACAGAGTTTCCTGAGGCGGGAATTGAACCCGGGTCTCTGGTGCTGTGAGGTAGCAGTGCTAACCACTGTGCCACCGTGCCGCGCACTAGGATGATTCACGGATGAAGAATTTACCTTGAGGAAAAATTCAGCCTATACTCTATTGATTTTAGAAGAATAACATGATCTTGTTGAGATAGTCATATAGATGTACAGCATGGAAATAGACCCTTCACTCCAACTCGTCCAGATATCCCAACACAATCTAGTCCCACTTGCCAGCACCTGGCCCATATTGCTCCAAACCCTTCCTAAACATATACCCATCCAAATGCCTTTTAAATGTTGTAATTGTGCTGGCCTCCACCAATTTGTCCGGCAGCTCATTCTATACACGCACTACTCTGTGTGAACAAGTTGCCCCTTGGGCCTCTTTTATATCTTTCGCTCTCGCCCTAAACCTATGCCCTCTAGTTCTGGACACCCTCACCCCGGCGAAAAGACCTTGTCTATTTACCCTATCCATGTCCCTCATGATTTTATAAACCTCTCAGGTCACTGCTCAGCCTCCGTCACTCCAGGGAAAACGGCTCCGGCCTATTCAACCTTTCCCTATGACTCAAATCCTCCACCCAGGCAACATCCTTGTAAATCTTTTCTGAACCCTTTCAAATTTCACAACATCCTTCTGATAGGAAGGAGACCTGAATTGCACGCAATATTCCAACAGTGGCCTAAGCAATGTCCTGTACAGCTGGAACATGATTTCCCAATTCCCATACTCAGTACTTTGACCAATAAAGGAAAGCATACCAAACGCCGCTTTCACTACCCTATCTACCTGCGACTCATAAGGGTAGTTTATAAAAGAGTGTTTTCTGTTGTCGAGGAATCTAGAACTCTAGAGCAAAATTTCAGAATCAGGGTCCTCTCATTTAAGGTGAAGACAAATGGGTAATTGTCTCATAGATTGTTAATTAATCTTTGGAATTGTGTACCCTGAGAGTAGTGGAGACTGGGTCATTGAACATTCAAGGCAGTGTTAGACAGGATTTTGATTTACAAAGTTGAGGATAATGGGCTGGCAGGCAGTGAAGTTAAAGCCACGGTCAGCAGTGACGATCTTATTGAATGGTGAAACTGGCTTAATGTGTCACATGGCCCACTTCTGTGTTTTTATGTTCTTAGTGGAAATCCTTGATTTCTATCCAAGGTTAATCATTAGTGCTTTTCTTTTTTGCCCTTGAAGGCTAACAGCCCTGGCTGTTATTTTTGGACACTGTGAGAACAGGGAATTCTGTCTTCAGGATACTGGAGTTCCAGTCGAGGCCAGTGGTGCTCAAACCGTATTAGGATGTAGAGTGGGGCCCCACCAAGGCATTGCCTGCGAGACATGGCTAGCAGTGTAGTGGAGGGAAAGAGGTGGGAAAGCAAATGAGACTGCAAGGAAAAAGAAGTTGTTGGCAGATGGAGAGAGAATACTGGGCATGAGGAACAGGACAATGCAAAATAATAGCATGAACAAGAGAATATAAGGGGAGGAAATTAAATGCTTAATGAAGAGAAGTGGTAAGCCAAAAGCATGGAGGAAGGGAAGAGTGTAGACTTGTTTTTAAACTTGCACAGATTGACTTTATTTTAAATGAAAAACTACTGGTTGCACGGCTTATCAAGGGGCTAGTTGCAGTGAAGACGTAGGATGATTTGTAAGGAAGTGTTAAGGATCAGTAGAGAATAGTTTTGCCTCTGGACGGGGTGGTTGGTGGGATGTCCAGAACAAGGCAGCATAACTTATAAATTTGAACACGTCCCTCGAGGGAGATGTCAGGAAACGCTTTCGTACAAAGGATTGTGCAAATCTGATAAACACTGCCCTGTACCAACCCCTGCCCAAAAAGAAGGGAATAGCTACTGAACCTCCAAGTGTAGCTGGGATGAGTGCTTCAGGTCAAAATTTCCAAACTTTTTTTTGTTAGCAAAGGTATTAAGGTTTCTGGAACTAAGGCAGGTAGAGTTAAGGTACAGATGACCCATGACCCTTGAACCAATAGACTTGAGTAGGGGTTGCCATTCTATTTGTATTGCCCTAAAGTCTCCGGGAATTGTAATTTGAAGCTTGAAGGCATTGCACAGTGACTCTGAGGTCTTTTGGGGGGAGTGGGAGGGGTGGTGGTTGTGGGAGGGAGGTGAGAAGCGGGGTGGTGGCGTTTGGGATGGGAGGAGAGGATGTGATAAACATTACTTCCTTTCCTGTTGCTGGGAAGGTGAGTGTATGGGCTTGAGACAATTACTATCACAGTGGGCAGAGGAAAGTGCTTGATCAGAAGTGACAGTGTTTGGCTCCATGGTCTGAATGGTATCCGGTTTATCTAAGATAGGCTTGACAGGTTGAATAGCATCCTTGTGTTCCTTTGACAGGCTTCAGCTTTGACTGGCCTCCAGTTCCAGTATCAAGGGCTGAGTAGCCTTTGCCTTTTCCTGTGTAACAGGCTCAAAGATCAGGTCCTGGGTATCTACTGAAATTGTTCTAATGATGCTGATGTATACTGTAATATTATTAATTGAACTTCTTTCCCCAGGACTGAAAAGGCCATAATGGAGCAGCATTTGCACTGCTTGAACTGTGTGAGCCGGCGTTGCATGGTTAGGCCAGAGATGAATGTGTCATGTGACTTGATTGGCTGCCCTCTGGTATGTGGAGCTGTCTTTCACTCATGCAAAGTGGGTGAACATCGCCTACTGTGCCCTCTTGAGCGAGTGCCATGTTTAAATAGTGCGTTTGGATGCCCATTCATCATTGCACGGAACAAGATTAGCGAACATCTGGAGGTTTGTCCTGCCAGTGTGGTATGCTGCACAATGGAGTGGAATCGTTGGCCCGTGAGCTATGCTGACCGCAAATCCTATGAAAGTTTAAGCAAAGATGGTGATGGAGTAGAGCAGTTGGACTTGGCTTTAGCTCTTCAGGATCAGCGGATGCTTCTTGAATCACTCAAAGTTGTGACCACTGCCTCGAACTCAGCTCCCAAGCAGTTCAAAAATGAGGAACAGATCCCAGAGACTATGGAAGCACTGGATGAGCCCCCCTCTAGCAATTTGCTGTCAGTGAACGAAGAAGCTTACACTGAACTGTACCGAGCCACAGTTGAAACAACTAGGACTTTAGCGGTGGCCCTTGACCTCTTGAACAATGCTACAAAAGATGGGGAGCTCTCAAATGGGAGTCTATCTGAGGAGCGATCTGAAAGGAATGGAGGTATCCAGATTGTCGGGGAGGACGCACCAAAATCACCGTACTTTGCAGAGATCAATGATGATCCCTGCAAGAGCACAACAGAAGGAGGAGCAGTTGGTGGTGCACACTGTGAATCTGTAGCTTATGATCCGCCTTGGAGGGATTGGAACTTGTGTGTGGAGGAAAATGGATTTCATGAATTATCTGGCATGGTGACTGAAGCAAATGATGGCACGGATGGATGTATTCAGCTAAAAACAAGTGCCTTATGTAACGGTTTTCACAAAGCAGATGTGAATGCCTACACCCTGGGTCAGGAGGGAATGGAGTCGTACAATTGTGATCAGCAAGCAGAAGAGATAATGAATGGTTCTTGCCATGAAAATGACATAGATTGTGATGGAAATTCTTCGGAACCTGATCACTTCTTACCTGTGTTTGCACAGCTACTTACTGTGGAAAGTTTGTTACATCCAGACAGTTTTCAGGAGGACTGCTTGCCTTCTGATCCCTGTGGAGTGAGAAAGTTAGTCAACAGATCTGCTGAGCGGCAAGCACTGAAGAAAATTGCCACTTTCAAACTGTTAGAAGGTCACAATGGGCGCAGGCCATATCTTGGGGATTTGAATTGGTATAGGAAGAAAACGGAAAGCAAAGCAGTTGACACATCAGATCTGGAAGTTGATGATGACCCTCTGGAATTACAGGGAATTGATTTGATCACAGCTGCTTTATTGTTCTGTTTGGGGGACTCTCCCAGCGGTAGAGGGATCTCAGACAGCCGGAGTGTTGATGGAAACCGTGTTGATTTGGGCACACAGACTTTCTCCTTCCCAGCAGCCATATTAGCCACCAATACTACAGTCGGAGAGATAGCCTCCGCATCTGCTTGCGACCACGCAAATCCTCAACTATCGAACCCGAGTCCTTTCCACACACTTGGGCTGGACCTGGTCTTGGAGTGTGTGACCAGATATCAAACAAAGCAACGCTCCATGTTCACTTTTGTATGTGGTCAGTTTTTCAGGAGAGACGAGTTTCCTTCTCACTTTAAGAATGTGCACGGGGACATTCATGCTGGCCTCAATGGGTGGTTGGAACATCGATGCCCTTTGGCCTATTATGGCTGTACCTATTCTCAGAGGCGGTTCTGCCCTTCTGCCCAGGGTTCAAAAGTTATTCACGATCGCCATCTCAAGTCTTTTGGAATCCAGCCATGTGTTCCGGCCATGTTGTTAGGAACCCATGAGAGTCGGTTGTCCAGCACAGGAATGGCTGCTGACCAACTGAGCAAACTGCCCTTTGAGATTTTGCAGCACATTGCTGGATTTCTAGATGGGTTCAGCTTGTCTCAGCTCTCGGAAGTGTCACATTTAATGAGGGATGTATGCAGCAGTTTGTTGCAGGTTCGGGGAATGGTCATCCTGCTTTGGGAAAAAATTCAAGACCTTCATGGAAAGGCCTCTTGGAAAACAAAAGGCAAGGTTTGTGTTTTTCTTTTATTAAGTTTGATTTACTTTTGTATAAGAATTAAGAAACAGTATTGTTTTGATCTCCGTAGAGACTGTTAAGTTTAGAGTACTTTGCATACCCTGTTAACCACATCATTCCGCAAAATTGTTTTTAATGAAATTTTACTGTACGAGGTAAACACCACTAGATATGCACTTTGTTAGTTAATTATTTGTACTTTAAAAATAAAACACAACAGCGGGTACGTTGGACCAAAACCCAACTGAACATTTTCATTTCTGCGCTGACGGCAACTCTCCCACCTGGTCAACAAGTCTTTGGCTATTCATTAGATTCTTGAAGATTATCTTAAGTCCAAATTCAAACTTTCCTGCATTTGTTTTAAGAGACCTGGGACGTTTACCTATTTCACAATGGCTCAATGGGCAATTCATTTCTAATCACTGGTTTCTAATTACTCTAAAGGCGGGATGCTAGGAAGCTCAGAGGAACAAAGGGGTCTTGAGCTGATTGGAATCCGCAGATCCCTAAAGGTGGCAGGACAGGATCTATGATAGCTAACCTATACAGACACTTGCCTATAATCGTATCACAGATTACAAGAGCAGGAAGGTTATGTTGAAGCTGTATAGAACTTTGGTTAGGCCACAGCTGGAGGACTGTGTGCAGTGTGGTCACTACAGTTAGAGGAAGGATGTGATCGCACTGGAGGAGGTACAGAAGAGATTCAGCAGGATGTTGCCTGTGATAGAGCTGTTCCTCTATGAAGAGAATCTGGATAAGCTCTGGTTTGTTTCTTTAAAGCAGAGAAGTCTGAGAGGAGACCTGACTGAAGTGCACAAGATTAAGAGGGGTATGGACTGGGTACATAGAAAGCAGTTGAAGGGTGAGTAATGAAAGGTATAATTTTAATGTGATAAGCAGGAGGTTTAGAGGTATTTTGGGCATTTTCTTTTCAGCCAATGGGTGATGGGAATCTGGAATGCATACTTGGGAGAATAGTTGAGCTGGGAAACCTCATACTTCTAAAAAGTACCTGGATGAGTACTTGAATGTCATAGCATTTGACCCACAGCCTTGAATATTATGTGGGATCATGTAAGCTTAGTAGTTTTTGACAATGCAAATCTGATGGACTGAAGAGCCTTTTCTGTATTGTACAACTCTATGATAACCTCCTGGGCCACATCTATTCTATAGCTTTTAGCGCATTTCTCTAGTTGCCTGATTTAGTTGATTCAATCTATGATGATGATGATTGTAACATCTGAAAACACAGGGAAGAAGACGTGCTAAAGAGAATTGCTGTTAATATGCAGCCTGGTTTCACTCCATTTCTAATTGGGAATGGATCAGACACCTTGCTATCCTCCATGACCTCCACAAAGAAACAGTCATGGAACTTTCAAACCATTGCATTGGATTTTTCCAGGCAATTGAATGTCTCCATTAGCTTCTAAAAATCTCTTGGCTAATTGTCAAAAGTCTTGATCATGTCAGTATACGTGATGTAGAGTTCTATGTTCCAAGCTTGGCGTTTCTCCTGGAACTCTCTAACTTTAAGCACTGTCTGTGATTCCTTGGCCTTTTCTGAAACTGCACATTAAATTACAACACATCCTTATTGAGTGGTTCAAGAGGATCTTTGTGAAAATTTCCTGGTGGTGAAGAGGCATGAGGCTCCTCCATAGTTGTTGCAAAATTGCCTTCCTTTTCACTTGTATAGCTGGGCAACATAGCCATCTTTGTAATCATGCAGGGTGCCACAAAGACTGAAAGAATTCAGTGAACATTTTGACACCAAAGAAGAATTTGTATTTGTTTATAATGGTGTGTAAGAGTTATCAAAGAGAGCATTGATAGTAACCCATTTGATTGCTTTATTGATGGACCAAGGCTGATTGAAAATATGGATAAAGTGCTTTTCCCCTCTTTTCATTGGCTATTTCTGAGAGCTGTGTTGATTTGTAGAATACACGAAATGACATCCCATATAGGTTACGGATTGCAATGTAGTGATGAAAGATGAAGTGTATTGACTGATGAAAGTTTGGTCATTTTGCCCTGAATTCATCCCAACAAATGAGCCCCCACTGATGGTAGCACACAGACATGACCGAAAATCTGATTACAGAGCCACATAATGCAGTTAAATGACCAAGACGTTCTTTTGGGCAAATAACACAAGACAGGTGTCAGCCTTGTCATTATGACAGTGTGTATAGTTAGACAGCTCCAGGAGAAATGGCAAGGGCATCACAAGCCTCTTACAGTATGCTTGTTGATCTGCCAAAGCTCTTTGACTCAGTCAGCCATGAAGGTAATGGAGCGATTTGGTTGCCTTGGAAAATTCCTTCCAATGGTTTGACACTACACACATGATATTCCTGCATGTGTCGTAGATGGTGGTGAGTTTTCTGATCCATTCCCAATCATTAATAGAGTCAAACAGGGCTGCATGCTGTAATAAACTCTCTTCAGAATCCACTCCCCCGCCCCTCCGCATCCCCATGATGTCTGGTGCTAGAATCGCCATCATAGAATACATCAAAATCAGTTATAACATGGACAGGAAGCTGCTCAATATAAGATGATTCATGGCAAAGATCAAGGTCTCCAAAGGCAAACGTCGCAACTTCCTGCTAGCCAATGACTGCACTAGCTGCCAGTTCAGAACTGGAATTGCAACATAGCATGGAGTTTTCAGCAATGCATATGACAACTTTGACCTTTACATCTGCTTACTTTGTGCTGATCTTATGTGCTAGTCTGTGTCAGAAGTGCCCTATTATTGCCTTTACGGCTACCCTCTGCTGTAGTTGCTGATAATGTAAATCATTTGAAGAGGGAGTTGAACAAGTGTTTTAGGGTTAGGAATTTAAAGGATTACAGCAAAAAGGAGTGGATAAGGGCTCCATTTTCCCTTATCTGTGATCTAAGTTTCTATGTATATTGTGATTCTTATGAAAAAATATTTGAATTAGGTTTTTGGGATACTGGTCCATTTTCAGAGTTGTTTCAGATTGAGTTTACATCAGGATTGTTACAAGAATTATGAGATTAACTTAAAATTAATGCACAATATATTTAATACTTTGTTTTTTTTAAAAAAAAAATCAGTGTAAGCCCGCATAAGAGGGCGGAGGAGTGGGAAGTGGAGGAGATGCACTGGATAGCATCGTCAACCACATCTGAGGGGAAATTGCGGTCTTTGAAGAAGGACCTTAACCTCCTTCCACCTATTGCATTCCCAACGCCCCTCCCCCAAGTCCCTCTTCCCTACCTTTTATCGTGGCCTTCTTGGCACACCCCCCTTATTCCTGAAGAAGGGCTTATGCCCGAAACATCGATTCTCCTGCTCCTTTGCTGCCTGACCTGCTGCGCTTTCCAGCAACACACTTTTCAGCTCTGATCTCCAGCATCTGCAGTCCTCACTTTCTCCTAGCATAAGAGTAGTGCTGTTTTTGGATGCTCCAGTGTGCAATTGTTTTTAATTTGATACCTGCAGCATTATTGTTAAAGTGATGATATCTGGCTGTTTAAAAATGAATACCAGGATCATTCTTTAATAAATAATTAGTTGACAGGCCAAATGGCATATTACCTGCTATCATATTTGTCCAGGCTCTTGGCTGGAGCATTCCAAAACTAATTAATCTTCAGCTATGCTGCCCATCTCTCTCACTTGTGGCAAAATAAACTTGAAATTAACAGAATAAAACTAAATAATGCTAAAGAGTGCTAATTGCTTGCAGTAATTTTGAGAAGAGGCTGCAGATATAAGCCTTGATCCCAATGAGTTACCTTGTGCCAGCTAATTAGAATTTTTATTTTGGAAATGGATTATGGAATATTTGTTTATAATCAGTTTATAGCTTGCAAATGCAAAGGTTACATGCACACGTACATATGGTCTGTTTTTATATTTATATCTTATTTATGTAAAGCAGTAAACTCTTAAAAAACATCATCACTAGTACAGTGGTCATATTTCTACCTGATTGCATCATTTAATAAATAAGTTGGTGACAATAAAAAAAATTCCTGAATATCAAATAGTATCCCTTGAGAAAAGCTCAAGATCCCTCAAAGTTTGAACCCTGCTTCCAAAGTTTTATGTGGAATCAAGTTCCACCATCTTTTTTCAGGTAGAATGTTTTGAACCCTGATAACACTGAATAGGAAAGATTTCTTCTCCTTTTCGTCCATGTCTTATGCCAATGATTATAAATCTTTAATCTCTGGTTATTGGTTCATGCCCAAGAAAGAATAGGTACTCTTGCTGGTCTTATCAAAACATCTCACCTCAATAACCTTCATTTGGTCACTTCTAGATTTTCACTGTTCTGAAGAGAGCAGTCCTAATTTCTAATTTCCCTGCAAAATTGAACTCCCTTTATGTACTGTATATCTGCCTATTTAATCATTCTGCCTGGAAACCTGATCATCACTATTTTCATGTGAGCTTCCAACTTGATTATACGCCCTATACCTGAGTCTAGATTTTAAATAAAAATTGAGAGGTTGAACCAAGATTGATTCTTGAAAGGTCACGGCAAACTGTCTTCTAATCTGCAAAATTTCCCTAGGAAGAAGAAAGTGCTGGCATATCATTGAGCCAATTTTGTAAACATACCACTATATTCCTCTTCGTTTTATGTGCTGCTCCTTAATAATTTTTCAATTGATACTTTGGTGAATGTCTTGTAATCTTTACTAATTTATTAATGTTTTTACTACTTCAAAGTTAATCAAGTTAGTCAGACACAATTTCTCTTTAATCAATGCTGATTTTCCTTTATTAACCTACCCTGAAATGGCTTCCCGTACGTTCCTCAGCAGAGATGTTAGGCTGATTTGCTTTTATCAAGAAGGAGATATATGTACCTCTTTAAGAGTGATGTAATATTGTCAACCCTCAAGTCCTTTTATACTTCTGTATCCAATGAGAATTGAAAGATTGTGACAATAACTCCGCTATTTCTATCTTTGCTTCTTTCAGCGTCCTGGGATACATTCTATCTGGATCAAACTACTTGTATATTTAAATTAGTTTAGTCTTTTTAGTACATCTGCAGCTATAATTCTTTTGTCTGTAACTTCTCTCTCTGTGTAAACTTTACATCATCTGCAGTCTTTTTGAAGACAGATGCAAAATTTTTGTTTAATACTTTAGTTATTCCCTCTGCATGTACATGAAGATTTCCGCACAGACTGGGGCTTGAATGGAGAGGAATTTAAGTGTATACAGGAAATCCTAATTATTCCATAAGTGGACTAGAGAAAGAGCAAAATGTTTCTTCCCTTGGGAAATAAGGCAGGGCTAGTAACTGGGATGTCAGTTGGGAGTGTTGGGGGGGGGGGGGGGGGCACATTAGGATAAGTGATCATAATTCTATTTTAAAATAGTGATTGGGAAAAAAGAATAGATTGGATCTAAAAATTAAAGGTCTAAATTGGAGGAAGACCAATTTTGATAGCATTAGGCAAGAACTTTCAAAGGTTGATTGAGAGGCTGTTTGCAGGTAAAGGGCAAGTGAGAGACCTTCAAAAATGAGATAATGAGGTTCAGAGATAGCATGTTCCTGTTAGTGTGAAGGGCAAAGCTGGTAGGTGTGGGGAATGCTGAATGACGAGAGAAATTGAGGCTTGGTCAAGAAAAAGGAGTAGGCATATGTCTGGTATAGACAGTTGAGTCATCCCTTGAGGAATAAACTTCGGAGGGCAAAAAGGGGACATAGCTTTGGCATATAGAGTTGAGGAGAATCCAAAGAGGTTCTACAAATACATTAAGGGTAAAAGAGAAACTAGGGAGAGAGTAGGACCCGTTTAAAGATCAACGAGGCCATCTACAAGTGGAACCACAGGAGATGGGTGAGATACTGGTGCAAGGTATCTGTTTAGTATTTACTGTGGGGAGAGACATGGAAGCTAGAGAATTTGGGAAATAAATAATGATGTCTTGAAAAGTGTCCATATTACATGTAGATAAATCTCTGGGACCCCATTAGGTGTATTCCCGAAACTTTGTGGGAAGCTAGGGAAGTGATTACCGGGCCCCTTGCTGAGATATTTATACCATCAACAGCCATGTGTGAGGTGTCAGAAGAGTGGAGGTTGGCTAATGTGCCATTATTTAAGAAAGTTGGTAAGGAAAAACCAGGGAACTGTATAGACTGGTGAGCCTGATGTCAGTAGCAGATAATTTGTTGGAAGGACAGGTTTTACATGCATTTGGAAAGGCAAGGATTAATTCGGGATAGTCAGCATGGCTTTGTGTGTGGGAAATTGTGACTCACTAACTTGATTGAATTTTTTTTTGAAGAGGCGACAAAGATGATTGAAGGCAGAACAGTAGATGTTGTCTATATGGACTTGAAGGCATTTGACAAAGCTCTGTATGGTAGACTGGTTAGCAAGGTGGAATATAGGGAGAGCTAGCCAATTGGATGCAAAATTGGCATGTAGGTAAGAGACAGGGTGGTGGTTGTGAAGGTTTGTTTTTTAGACTGAGGCTTGTGACCAGTGGTGTTCTTACTGGCAAGCAGAGTGTGGAGCAATATTGTGATTACTGCTTAGGATTCTAAAAAAATTAGATGTCAACTATGATGAGCTATTTTTACCTAATCCAGACTAATCACAGCTTTTTATCATTCACATAACTGATTTGAAAGTGAGTAGATGAGGTATGGTTAGTAAGTTTGCAGCTGACACAAATTGGTGGCAAAAGTGAGGACTGCAGGTGCTAGAGATTAGAGTCCAGATTAGAGTGGTGCTGGAAAAGCACAGCAGGTCAGGCAGCATTCGAGGAGTAGGAAAATCAATGTTTTGGGCAGGAGCCCTGATGAATGTCGATTTTTCCTGCTCATCAGATGCTGTCTGACCTGCTGTGCTTTTCCAACACCACTCTAATCTTGACAAAAATTGGTTGTGTAATGAACAGCGAAAAAAGGTATGAGTATAATGGGTGCTTGATCAGATGGACTGATGGGCCAAGGAGCGGCAGATGGAGTTCATTTAGGTAAATGTGAGGTGTTGCATTTTGGCAAGGCAAACAAGGGAAGGATTTATATAGTCGGTGGTAGGGTCCTGGGGAGTGTTACTGAACAAAGAAACCTAGGGTTCACAGTTTCTTGTAAGTGGAGTCATGGGTAGGGTGGTCAAGATGGCGTTTGGCATGTTTGCCTTATGTTGGTCATAAAATTGAATATAGGAGTTGGGATGAGGCCATTCTGGGTTACTGCATAAAATTCTGGGTTTCCCTGCTATATGGAAGATGTTGTTAAACTTGAAAGGGTTCAGAAAAGATTTACAAGGATGTTGCTAGGCTTGGAGTGTTTGAACTACAGGGAAAGATTGAATAGACTGGGAATTTCTTTCCTGGAACATTGGAGGCTGAGGGATGAGCCTTGTAGAAGTCTATAAAATCATGAGGGGCATGGTTAGGGTGAATAGCCTAGGTCTTTTTTTCCCATTGTAAAGGTGTCCGAAACTAGATGACTTGGTTTAATGTGAGAGGGGAAAGATTTAAAAGGGCCAAATTTTCACGCAGAGGATGATGTGCGCCAACTGCTGGCAACTGAGACTAGATTCATTTCGGATGTTTAGTTGGCACGGACGAGTTAGGGTCTGTTTCTGTGCTGTATCTATGACTCTATCTTGCCCTTAACCTTCCTAATTATTTTAGAACTTGCTGGATTTGCATATTCATTGCCAAAATTAAGACTAATAGTCCATTCATCCCCTCATGACTAGACCATTTATCCCCTCAAGCTTGCCCTGGTATCTAACATAGTTGGTCAAACCAGGCATCAACATTTCTTTTGTCCCAGCTCCGCTCAGCCCTCAATTTCCCAATATTTCAAAAATCTATCTTGCACCTTATTAAATACCTCCAGTAATCTAGCCTCCACAACTCTCTAGGATAGGGAATTCTAGACATTCACGACATTCTCAAAGAAATTCCTTCAATCTCATTTCAAACAGAGTGTCCTCTTATTCTGTGATTGTCCTTCAGTTCAAGATTCTCTGATGTCTCTTCTCTTTCCCCCCCACACATGCGCGCACACACACTCCATTCTTCTAAATACTAATGAATAAAGACCTAACCTATTTAGCTGTTCTTGAGAAGTCAATCCCTTCATTCCAGGGATCAGCTCAGTGAATCTCTCTTGAACAGCCTTCAATGCTAGTACACCTCTTTTGAATACAGGGGTCAAAAATCTCCAGGGATGGCCTTGCCAACACCATATATAGTTGTAACAGGACTTCCCTACTTTTAAACTCCAACCCCCCCTAATGAGAGAGTCCCAAATTCCATTTGGCTTCTTAAATTACTTAATTACCTGTTGTACCTTCATGCTAACTTTTAGTATTTTATGTACAAGAGCACCCAGATACTCCTGGATGATTTGTTTGGAATCTCTGTGTAAATACTGTATGTCTACTTGCTGGTTTAGAAGAGGAATAGTTTAAAGTGGAATCTCATGCCTGAGGGTAGTAAATTGCTAAACATTTTAAACTTCAAAACCATTTTACATTTTATTTTTCCTTTCTGCATCTTTTACCTCTGTCAATGCAATCTTTCCGTCTATTTTTCTTTCTGTACCTGCTTTGATTAGAATTTGTTTGGTTTCCTTCTATGATTCCTCTCTCTTTCTCCATCCTTAAATCTGATTTGATTAAGGAGAGAGACTGTTGGTTGAATGCAGATGTCCATTGCCACCACCATGTTGCTGTTACAATCAGGTGAGGAAAAGAGCCTGGTTTACTACTATTCCTAGGAGAAAGTGAGGACTGCAGATGCTGGAGATCAGAGTCGAGAGTGTGGTGCTGGAAAAGCACAGCAGGTCAGGCAGCATCCGAGGAGCAGGAGAATTGATGTTTCAGGTATAAGCCTGACCTGCTGTGGTTTTCTCGCACCACTCTCTCTATTCTTACTACTTTTCCTACCACCATTTCACCACAACACATTTTTGAATTTTTACAAGGGTGATTGTCAATTCATTGGTACTTTAATGCATGCACTCTTGTGAGAAGTAAGCCAAGAGGTATTCTTGAATTAAACATGTAGGAATAAGCTTTATTGTTTAAAAACTCATTCCGACTTAAAAAAATTAAGAACTGTTAACAATGTACAAATAAGACCTACTTCATATTAATGCATGCAAACACACCACACTCAGACTTCACACTGTTGGATGTTAAACTTGGCCAAGTAAGAAAAATGCAGATAAAAGCAGTAAAGTCAGTTAGAATTTACCAGTTCTCTTTATGTTTGGTTCTTAGCTGAATAACTCATTTTCTACAATAGTGTATTTTTTACTTTCATCTTCAAATCTTTCTTTAAAATTCTCTGTTTGCAATGATCTGGTTTTGTGTGTAGTTCAAGTCACAAACAAGGCTCAAATTTGAGAGCTTTTAGAGTGAGAGAGAGACGGACTTTGCATATTCTGTGACCAATTCCAAATTTAAATATTTACACAAAATATATAACAAATAATTTATCTCTCCATTTTGGATGCATATTCTAAAAGGTATAGATGACTAGCTCGTGTGTCACTTGTTTTCCTTTAGCCATTTTTTCCATAATACATAGGTTGAATGGCCTAATTTGTGCCCCTATCAAGTCTGCTTTGCCATTCAATCTCCATTCTCCCAGTTCTCCCTGTAACCTTGATCCCCTTAATACTCAAGAACCTATCTATCTCAGTCAAAAATATACTCAACGATCTGGCCTCCACAGCCTTCTGTGGCAGTGAATTCCATAGATTTGTCACTCTGTGGCTGAAGAAGTTTCTCCTTATTTCCATTCTAAAAGGTCTTCCCTTTGCTCTAAGGTTGTGCCCTTGGGTCTTAGTCTCTACTATCAACATCTTCCCAACATCTATCCAGGCCATTCAGTATTCTTTATGTTTCAATTAGATCTCCCACATATCCTTCTGTTTCATATTGTGATGATTAATTTTTTGAATGTCCCCAATTATTATTCCTGAATGATTCATCCTGGATTTTGATGAGGTTGGAAGATGTTTGGCATCTCCAAGAGATCTTTGCTTCTGTCTCACTGTGATATTATGATCATGCAATGCTGCAGATTTGTTTCAGCCATTTTAAAAGCTGTCTTTTAAAAGTACAATGTGCGGAAGCAATCAGTGAATTTGCAATTTTATATTTGATATAAGTGCATCTTTGTTATACTGTTATCTGTTAACAGCCAGCAAATTACAGAGCAAAGAATGTTTCAATTTAAAATGTGATGGAAGCATTCTAACTAATGGGCAAATTGTAACAATGCTCAACTTGCAGGATCCCACTTAATTTAGTTGGAACTTTAGGTTTGTGCAGACATTTCATATCTTCCATTTGGTGCTTTTCCTTCCAAAATGTAGCACATCGCACTTCATTGTTCTCATTTCCCAACTCTATATTGTCCTAACAATCTCAGAATATTTTTATAGGTAATGAAAACAGCTCATTACTCTTTTAAAGTAGAGTAGCAACCCTGTCAGATCTGCTGCATTGCCTGATCTTGTAGTTTCCTAACCAGTCTGAGAATAGGTCAGGCTCTCTAAACATGTACTCCAGGGAGCTTAGGACATTAAGGAGGCGAATGGTTGTTTTTTTTAAAAAAATGGCAAAACATGCCTTCCTTAGTGGCCTGTCAGACAGGTGCCCTCACCACTGCTGATGGGTAGTACAGCAACTTCATATCCTTACACACATGGCAATGCTGAGCATACTGGCAAGTTCTAGTGAAATCTGTAAAGGATCAGATTAATGTAGATAAGTTATGGATTTCCACACCTAATTATATGTACAGACTCTGGACGTTGTTGTCCAATATGCTGTGTTAACGATGGCTATCTTGTCATTCGCTTTCCTATTAATGGATATTAAGACATCACAGCTTTGCAGGATTGTTTCTTGAAGTGCACTTCTTTTCAAATGTAATGCAGTGAGCTTCTTCCTGTTCCCCATCTCCTCTTGTGATGAACTCCACTGCCTTTTTTTCCTCTTATAAAGCTCATACTCTAATAGATTGTAGGCTGATGGATTGATCTCAAAGTCTAATGGACTGTAGACTAATTGACTGCACTTTCAAGCTTATTTTCCTTTTAATGGGTCACATATTTAATCTTTGATTCTGAAGTTAAACACAAACTTGATGCTGTGGCAATCAGTGCCAGTGGTACAACTCTGCTATTGCACAGCAAATAGTTGGAAGAAATGCAAAGTATTTGTTCTCTTGCTTATTGAGTGCCTCCTTTCTCCTTCTCCTCTTCCTTCACCCCCCCCCCCCCCCCCCCCCCCCAAACAACAGCGTGCCTGTTAATTGTACAGCATTTTGTGTAATATGTGACATTTCTGTCTTACAGGCCTGGCGATTCAGCACTGCCTTCGGCACAGTTAAAGAGTGGAAGTTTGCAGACATTGCCAGCATGGCTGATCATCTAAAATACTGTCGCTACAATACAGTAGAGAGGACCGGGGAGGCTGTCCCATTGCCTTGCATGTGTGTGACACGGGAGCTTACTAAAGCGGGCCGTCCATTGCGTTCTGTCCTAAAACCAGTTCTTTAATCTGTTTGGACACTGACAATGTACTGCAAAACATTCTAATCTTAAATGTGGTCTGTCACTTTGTATATGATATATTTTGCTTTGATGTGAGATTTATTTTTGTAGTACAGTACCTGTGCAGGCATGCTCAAGGCAAAGAAAAGCGCCTTGATGACAGGCATATTGAATGGATGGATATTTTTGTGGACGAAACCTTCCCCCTATTGGAGTCTTCCATTTGTACATATAGTTTTCTTGCATGGATCTGGCCTTTATTGGAAAAAAAATGTCTAGCTTCACCCTCCATCCCTCCCCTCTTCCAACCACCCTTAGACCTAGAATAATCATATTGTGAATGTTGTAGATACAAAGAGACATTGATTGTGACAAAATCCTCATCAAAATGCGGCAATGTTCTGCCGTTACTTGGTGACTCAGAAAGATGCTCAACTTTTGTGGAATAATGAACGAGATGCTTCTTGTCTTTTTGAATCACAACTCGAGCTCACTGAGGTTAGAGGAATTATTTGTCTACGTTACATCAGTAAGCTAGCTGCTGCAAAGCAATACTATACCTCACACTCATCAAAAGCAAAAATGCCGCAATGCAGTGGATTCACACTGTACAATTTTGCCACTTTTAGCACTTTAGTTTTACAGCCTCATTTTATTAATTTGATCACCAATATTTGAAATTCATCATTGTTCACATAGTTTCTCACCCTCTCCTCTTTCCTAACTCTCTGCCTTTGTGAGTGTTACCTATGATGTTGAATGGGGAAATGAGCAACTTGCTTTGAAACTAAATCTAAGAGGGCTGTTTCAGTCTGCCAAATAAAAGGCTGTGCTTTGTGAATCCATCCACGTTACTGAACCTAAACTCTCCCCAGATGCAAGGAGCAGGTATCAGTTTGGAGGCTTAGCACTCAGTTACCAAAGCAACTTTTTACTTTTTAGTTTCACTTTTTTTAATATGGTTCGTACCTCCGACTTTAGAATGCTTTATTAAGGGAGTGATTGTGTGTGTTTTTGTTTACGCATTTAGCGCCAAAAATAGATTTGAATATCTTAGCCTTCAGCCTCGGCATTTAAAACTCTGATCGTGTAATGTGTTGATGTGATCTCACAATCAAATGTAATGCCTTTTCACCGCACTTTATTGATTTTAAAACACTGATGGAATGATATCAAGAGTGCGGGATTGTTGTGGAAAGCTAGTTTATCCAATTTTAAAGGCTTTGTTTATCAGAATATTCATGGATTCCCCTTGTGCTGTAAACAAAATACTGCTGCTAAATGTAGAAATTTGAGTCTAACTGTGTTTTCCCTTAACATGTTGTCTTAAAGTTTAAAATGAAACAGACTTTGAAGAAAATGCTGTGTAGCTTAGTGCTAACATCTTTTTACAGACCTATATAGAATATGTGCTTCAAGTTCGCACATGTTAAGACAACTATATGGGAAAACTCTGAGCTGGTCTTTAAGAACACTAATTAATTTATTTTAATTTTGAATCATTTGTAAAGTGATGTGAAATGAGAATCTGTTGGATATCAGTATGTGTTACCTGAATGTTTTTCTACTGGCTTCTCAGAAGAAAATGGTAGTATAGTTTCAACATGGAATTGGCTGGTAGTGAGATCCAAATGTAAAAATTAGGACCTGTGTTGACGCAGCAGGTGTTAAAATCAAAAATTTTATAGCACAGTAAACACAATGAAAATTATTATTCGAAATGGTGCTGCTGTGTTTGGGAGTTTCGCACTGTGCCACAGGTAAATGTTTGATTCCCATTTATTTGAGGTGTGGAGGGGTAATGTTTCTGGAACATCATAGACGCCAGAAATAAAAAAAAGGCCGGTGTCAGTTTGCTTGCTCTTGGTTCTAGGTGTCTAGGATCTAGGTATCTACCCAGTGACTGCCCTTGGCTCTGGGTATCTAATCAACTGGTGCCCTTGGGTTTGGGTTCTAACTGGTAGTTGTCCTGGCTTCTGAATGTCTAAGCAGCTGGCATCTTTGGCTGTGCACTCAAATCAATGGCAGTTCCTGGCTGTGGGCATGGAACCAGTGGGATGCTTTATACTGAATGTTTAACCTGTCAGAAGAAGAAAGCAGAAAAAAATGCTAAAAATGCAAAGCATTTAAGTCCAGAAAGCAATGCAACAGAATGCATAGTTTAAAGTTGTGCACTTGTGTATTTGTTTTAATTTGTGTGGAGATATCTACATGTCAATTAAATGTTGCATTTATTACAACTTCATTAAACTCTATATTCAATATGAATGCATTTTGTTGCTGCAACTTCAAATATACATTCTCAGTTCCACTGAAGATCATTTGATCTCTTCCCCCATTTCTGCAGTTGCTTCATTTACCAATAAATGTGTCATTTGGTTCCAATAGTTTTTATTATGCTCCAGGAATGAAACTTTGCTTCACTAACAGAGTTCATATTCATTACCATTCACTTAAACATTACACTGGTCTACTCCTATCTAATTATTACATTTAGTTAGTATTTTTTTAATCTTGTCAGAAACGTGTATTTTCTGCTTTCAAATATGAGAATTAAAGGCAATGAAAGATTGCATAAAATTCTCTGAAACCACAATGAAGATCAAAGGAGTCTCTACATTAACGTAAAAAAAGTAGATTTCTCTTTTCAACACTGAGGTTCAGTTATGCAGGAGTTTGTGTTGGGAGGACCTCTTCCCCACTCTACTGGTCTTTCAATGATGCACGATATTGAGCTTTTGTACTAAATGTTTGATTTCATTTTAAACTACAAGAATTCTAATAAAGAACTTGTCATTTTTATTAACTACTGAAAGACTGTTTGTTTGTATTTTGTGTTGCAAAGGTTGCATGAGAATTGAATTTTTGGAGGTTTTTGAGCATGGTAAATTGAACCATTGGAGGGATGGAAGTGGGGACAGCAATCATAGATTTGCTCATCTAGCCACAAATTCCTATTTTTCTGAAATTGCTGAACAAAAATGTACCAAGATTCATCTAGTTCTCTTTCTGCATTACAGCCATCTAATACAATGATAATGTTGTTGTTGACAGTTTACGCCTGGTACTCTATTCTGTGTAAGGTCAGTGAAAAAGGTGGTGGGAAATTTTGGAAACCAGTGGCACAAAGCCAGACTTCATGTCTCCAATTACTCATACACTTTATCCCAAAATGTGACCATTCTGAAAGAAATATATCAAATGAATAAATAAATCCTAACCGCTCACAACTGTGTCTAGTAAATCTATTACTTAAATTGACCACTTCTTTGTTTCCATGCTGTACATCTCTGACTCCACAGTTCTAATAGTCTGTTTTATTCCTGTCATCGAATGCCTCTGTTGAGACTTGGATGAGAAACAATGTCACAATGTCATAGATGTACAGCACAGAAACGGATCTTTCGGTCTGACTTGTCCATGCTGACCAGATATTCCAACCTAATCTAGTCCCACTTGCCAGCACTTGGCCCATATCCCTCTAACCCCTTCCTATTTGTATGCCCATATAGATGCCTTTTAAATGTTGCAATTATACCAGCCTTCACCACTTCTTCTGGCAGCTCATTCCATACACGCACTACCCTCTGCGTGGAAAAGGTTTCCCCTTAGGTCCCTTTTATATCTTTCCCCCTCTCTTCCCCTACCCCGAAAGAAGACTTTGTTTATTTATCCTATCCAGGCCTCTCATGATTTTATAAACCTCATGATTTTATAAACCCCTCAGACTTCGATGTTGCAGGGAAAACAGCCCCAGCCTATTCAGCTTCTCCCTGTAGCTCAAATGCGCCAACCCTGGCAATATCCTTGTAAATCTTTTCTGACCCCTTTCAAGTTTCACAACATCCTTCTGATAGGAAGGAGATCAGAATTTGTTGGCAATCGCATTTTCTCGTCCTGCCAAATGCACAATTTTCAAATTGATTGGCTGTAACAACAAGCTGCACTTAAAAGTCTGCAATTTTTGTCCTTCCATTTTTCCACAAACCTCAATGAGTTCTGATTAGTGTGTCTGATTGATTGTCTCAGATACATTACTGGTTATATAAACATTGAAATGTTGTAAGACCAAAATCTCCTTAATTATCCAATATTTCTGCTGATGAATGCTCAATTTCTTGTACTGCAAAGCCATTCAAGTTAACTATCGATGTGAATGATGTGGGTGTCAGTGCTGTGCTTTTACAGGAAGATGACGAGAAGATAGACTATATAGGTATTCTGTCTTCTCTTCATCTTCCTGTAAAAGCACAGCACTGACACCCACATCACTTGCATTGATAGTTAACTTGAATGGCTTTGTGTAATTAAGTGTAGCTGATACTGGAGCAGTGGTTAACACAGCTTTCAGGCTGTTAAATGCCTTCTGACAGTCTGCTGTCCACTGAAACTCCTTGCCTTTAGCAATTCAGTGTGTGGAGCAACCATGCTACTAAATTTGGTATGAATTTCCAATAAAATCCAATCAATCCCAGGAATTGTAGCACTGTTCTTTTTGCTGATGGTATGGGAAACTCCCCAATTACTTTGTTTTTGCATTCCATGGGGCCATTTTTCCATGTCCAATAACATGGCCCAGGAAGGTGACTTGGGCTTTGGCAAATTCACTTGTAGGCTAAAATGCAGATGCTGGAAGTGTGGCACTGGAAAGGCACAGCAGGTCAGGTAGCATCTGAGGAGCAGAAGAATTGACATTTCAGGCATAAGCCCTTCATCAGGGATTCACTTTTAACCAGGTTTGTGGGATTAGATTAGATTCCCTACAGTGTGGAAACAGGCCCTTTGGCCCAACCAATCCATACCGACCCTCCGAAGAGTAATACCCCCAGATCCTTTTCCCTCTTGACTAATGCACCTAACATGGGCAATTTACCTGGCCTGCACATCTTTGGACTGTTGGAGGGAACCCACGCAGACACACGGAGAATGTGCAAACTCCGCACAGTCACCCGAGGCTGGAATCGAATCTGGGACCCTGGTGGGGCGAGGCAGCAGTGCTAGCCATCATGCCACCTCTTACAAAGCCTGTCTCCTGAAGTCAATCGAGTAATGCTGATAAATGTTGTAAATGTTCCTTCCATGTGTGACTAAAAATCACCAGGTCATCTATAAACAGAACAACCTCAATTTATCTGAATGAGACAGGCAGGGAGTATTTTGTTCGAAGGACTGATCCAATCGTAAACAAAGGAAGCCATACTGAACATAAAACACAAAGCATGTTTAGAGTTTTTATTTCATTCAATCAATAAAACGTGCACAAACACTGAATATTGCTTAACAATTCATGATATTTTACAAATAAAATCACTTTTTGTGTAAATAAAATTCATTGAGGTGGAGACCAAATTCTCAAGTATTCCTTAAGCACTCTATGTATTTCCAGGGGAGATTTGAGGATCTAACACTGTGCTCTATTGGAGAGTTTGTTTATATCTATGATTTTATGTGTTTGTTATTTAAGTGAACTAATCTTTGCATTCTGCAAATTGCAGCTTTTTAAATACTTTGTTTAGAAATATCTTGGTATTTTAGCAGCAGGAAGTAATACTACAGCAACATCCAGGCTACAGCGAGCAAATTGCATAAGTCCGGTTAAACTGGGAAGGATAAAACTCCCACCATCACATAAATATGGAAATCCCAGCATTAAACAAGGTCCCAAACAGCCTCTAAAATCACAACAGCATTTGTAAGTTTCCGTTGAACTCAGTGTTGCAATAGAAAGACAAACACCGCCTCATTCATGCGTTTGTTTTCTCTGCCATTTTGTTCATGAACAGCCTGGTAAGCTGACAGGAATAAAGCACTTACTTTTGCAAAGGGCTGTGTAACTAACCCTTATGTAAAAAATATCCAGTCGCTGTTGCTTGAGGTACTTGTATTTCTTTGTTTTTGCCAGTGTTTTCACATGTTCTTCAGTACAGGTAATCTGAATTCACCTTTAATCATTGTAAACAAAAGACGCGATCGCCACACCAGTGTCGGTAACACCTCTTTGATGTAACATTTTTTCGTGACCTTGAGATCTTGTTTGGATAATCCGAAATTTGGATAATTGATGTTCAGATAACCAAGATATACACAATTGGGTAATCCAGAAATGATCTTATTGGTTAGTCTCTGAAATGTGGCTGGCAAATTTTTCATACCAAATAACATGACTTTAAACTGATAGAGTCCATTCGATGTTATGAAAGCCGAAATTATCTTCGCTCTTTCGGATAAAGGTAACTGCCAGTATCCTCTAAGCAAGTGCAACTTAGAACTACAAGTTGTTTGTCCAACCTTTTCAACACAGTCTTCCAAACCCGGAATCAGATATGCAGTAGTCTTTGTAAATGCATTGACTGTGCGATAGTCCACACGTAATTGTTAGGCACCTTCTGGTTTTGGCACCATTACTATGAGTGAGCTCCAGTCACTGTAACTCACTTCGTCTTGGAGCATGTGTTCAATCTCCCTTTGAATCTGTGCCAACTTTAGAAGGTTATGCCTATAAGGATGTTGCTTAATCGGAACAGCATGCCCTATATATACATCATGCAAAATTAGATTAGCACTTCCCAGTTTATCTCCACATAACTCTCCATGCAATAGTAAGAACTCTTTCAGATTTGGATTTTCCTCTGAAGGTACTCAATAATTTATCTCAATTTTTGACAACTTCCTCATTGTCCAATGTAATTTGAGAAATATCCAGTTCACAATCCTCTGAACTTCGTTCTTCACTCTGTGCTGTAACCAATGACACATCCTCCATTTGTCTTCCTTCCCTGTCAAAATACCTTTTAAGCATATTCACATGACACATTCTGTGAGATTTCTTTCTGTCTAGCCTTATCAAATAGTTCATCTCACTCCTTTTGACTTAATATGGTCCACTGAAACTTGCTTTTAAAGTTCACCTATCATTGGATGTAACATTAACATCTTATCCATGATACAAAATTGTGAGTTTTTGTTGTCTGCTTTTTGTCTCATTGTATGCTGTGATACTTTTAGATGCTGTGTAGCCAACTGCCCCACTCTATTTAGTCATTCCCTAAATTTTGACACATAGTCAAAATATGTGGGCTTGATTTCTGACTTAGCAATTTCTCCTTAATCAATTTTAGTGATCCTCTCATGTCATACCCAAAAGCTATTTCAAATGGATTGAATTTGGTTGATTCATTTGGTGAATCTCTGATTGCAAAAAGTACAAATGGAATTCCCTTATCCCAATCATCTGGATAATCTTGACTATATGCCCTCAACATGGTCTTTAATGTCTGATGCCACCATTCTCGCGCTCCCTGTGATTCTGGATGGTGTGCAATTGATCTGAATTGTTTTACTCCTAAGCTGTCCATACATCCCTTGAATAATTTCAATGTGAAGTTTTACCCTTGATCTGATCATATGTCTGTGGGTAATCTGTATCTAGTGAAACATTTGAGTAACTCCTCTACAATCCTTTTAGCTGTGATATTGCATAATGGAATCTAGTGGACACATCCAATATTGTTAACAAATAATGATTCCCACATTTTGTTTTAGGCAAGGGACCTATGCAACCTCCAACCATAAGGGATGAATGCAGATTTCTCCAGCTTCCTCATTTCCCCTCCCCCCACCTTATCTCAGTCCCAACCCTCGGACTCAGCACCGCCTTCTTGACCTGCAATCTTCTTCCCGACCTCTCCGCACCCACCCCTTCTCCGGCCTATCACCCCCACCTTAACCTCCTTCCACCTATTGCATTTCCAATGCCCCTCCTCCAAATCCCTCCTCCCTACCTTTTATCTTAGCCTGCTTGGGACACCCTCCTCAATCCTGAAGAAAGGCTTCTGCCCAAAACGTCGATTCTCCTGATCCTTGGATGCTGCCTGACCTGCTGCGCTTTTCCAGCAATACATTTTTCAGCTCTGATCTCCAGCATCTGCAGTCCTCACTTTCTCCTAGGGGGCCTATGCAATCAATTAAGACTCTTGTAAAAGGTTCCTCAAATGCAGGAATAGGTCTTAAAGGTGTGGGTTTTATTACTGCCTATGGATTTCCAGTTACCTGACATATTTGACATGTTTGGCAAAATTCCTCTACATCCTTATGCAGTCCAGGTCAGTAAAATGTTTTTATATTTTAGCTTGAGTTTTTCTCACCGTTAAATGATACCCTACTGGTAGTTCATGTGCCTCCTTTCTAAAATCCACTGGCAATATGACTTGATGAACTTTTGCCCATTTTTCATCCGCCTGAGTATGTGATGCTCTCCATTTCCTCATTAAGACATAATTTTTAAGATAGTAGCACACCAGGGTACACCTAGATTCTTCTTCTGTGTCTGCTTTTTGATACAATTGGTTTTATTTCTCCTCTTTCTGCTGTAATTCAGTTAATTTATCTGAACTAAAGATGTCTGTTTTGTCATCTATCTGCTCCTGGTTTATGTCAACCATTTGATCAAACAGGGTCTCTGCTAATTCCACTTCAACTTTCTTATCTGTACTCTCTGATTTCTCCTGTTTCAACTGGTGACGTTGTGACCTCATTACCACACAGTCAGGAAAACTCCCAGGATATGTGTCCTGCAATAGTTCAGTAGCTATAGATTCCACTGGCTTTTCAACCACAGTAGGCAGCATTCTTACCTGTTAACCAACGGTATCATTAACAAATTATATTCTTGTAGATGAGAGTTTGTCTAGTACTTCTACACGACATCTCCACTCTTCATTGAACATTCTAACCTCACTCTACATAATTGAGAGCTTCTTGTCTCACTATGAATTCCCATTACTAGCACTTTTTCTGGCAATAATCCTTCAGAGGTACTTGTCTCCTTATCTTTCAACATTAAAGATTGAGAGGATCCTTTATCTCTTAATATTGTAACCTGTTGGGGGATTCAATTTGCCATTATGCTTGCTCTGCAGAGCTCTGCACTAGAACTCAAAGTGGTGCACTCACCCTCCCGTTATTACCCAATGTGGTAGAAATAGTTATTTTTGACCCCCAGAATTGTTCAGTGTCAGTTTAAAACAGTTAGGAAAATGACCAAATGGAAGGGACCACAAGGATCGCAGCAAGCAGGGCACACCCCCTGCAACAACGGACATGCCCACGGCCGTGGCGTCGGTCTCTACGATCACCCCAGGGAGCCTGCCTGTGGAGCAGAGCCTGGTCTTGGAGTTTGTGAAACTCCGAGACAATATTGACTCAGTGATGGAGGAGACCCAGGCCAGGCTTGAACCGATTTCTGTCATGCTGCAGAAGCATGACCAGAAGATCCAGCATCTCAGGCAGCCTGTCGGAGAGGTGGAGCAATGGGCTGCGGCCTTTGAAACCGTGGCGGAATCCTTGGCGGATCTTGTCCAGACCCTGGAACAGTGGGTTTGGACCTTGGAGGAGCAGGTTGACGACCTCAGAAATCGAGGTCATTGGAAGAGCATCCGTCTGGTGGGGCTTCTGGAACGGGAGGAGGAGGGCCTGCTCGTCAGCTTCTTGGAACAGTGACTCCTACAGTTTTTGAACTGGAGATTGAGGTAGGCCAGGTGCGGGTCGAGTGGGCCCACCGGGTCACAGTGCACAGGCCCAGGTCAGACCAGCACTGCCGCCTGGTCCTAGTGTGATTCCAGCACTATAGAGGTAAGCAAATGCTGCTGAAAGCCTCTTGAGCACTGGAGAAGGATCGACGGGCTCTGATGTACAACGGATCACGAATTATGCTTTTCCAAGATTTTTCTGCAGTCGTGATTCATAAGAGGAAGGCCTTTGAGGTAAAAAGATGGCTGAGGGACTTGAATATCCAGTATTCCGTAAGATATCCGGCAATATTACATTTCAGCCACGGAGGGTCCATGTTCAATTTTGACTCACCAGAAAAGGCAAAGGACTTCTTGGATGCTTTAAAATAGACTGGCTGGCTTTGATAATATGGGCAATAATTTTTATTTTGTTTTTCTCTGTAATTTGACTGATTTACCTGGGTGTTAGGGGCTTGTTTTTCAATATATGTGGGTTCATAATTAATTTTTTTCTCTTCTCTCTCTTCTCCCTTCTCTGTCCCCTCCCATCATCCTTTGTTCTTTTTTCCTTATCATTTTCTTTTGTTTTTCTCTTCAGGTATGGGATGGGGTTGGAGGATGCAAAGCGGTTGGGGAAGGTTATATATTTCTGTTCTACCAGGAGTGCCGAGGATTACAGTATGGATGGGATGGTTGCGTGCCCACTTTTAACTTTCTTGTTATAGGATGTGTGTATTTTATTTTACTTTGTCTTGTCTGGGGCAGGGGCATGTCTTCAGCTAGAAGGAGCCATGGAGGGGTTAGTGGGTGGTATGAGCGCCCCCTGTGGGCAAGGGGGAAAGTCTCCTTTCATTTCTGTTATATGTTGGTATGTTGTAGAAATAGCTGTTAGAAGTTTTGATTTGGTAGTTTTGGAAGTTATATTTTTAAATTTATATGAACTGTTTACTGTTTTCACTTGGCGTGCTCTGGGAGACTGCCAAGGCCTCTGCACGGGGTTTGATTATTTCTTACTCGGTGACCTAGAAGCAGCAGAGGGGAGAGCAGCAGCATTTGCTTGAGATTCGCCTGAAGGCAGCTGAGTTAGCAGACTTTGACAGACCATCTATAACCAAATTGCTGTGAATTACAACCCTCAGGGCTACTTTGAATGCTGCACTCACCCAGACAGCAAAGAATGAAATCTCTTTTGCGAAACAGAGGTTATTCGAGTATGGTGATAAACCGGGTAGGTATCTAGCGTACCTGGCCAGAAAGAAGAATGTCCCTCAATCTATCACATCCATCAGAGAGAGTGCGGGTCCTCTTACTTAATGCAGCATTTAGGAGGTTCTACTCTAAGCTGTACCAGTCGGAGGGCTGGAAGGACAGATTAATGAAAATGGAGTTCTTTTTTAAGACCCTGGACATTTCGGGTGTAACTTCAGAGCAGGTGTCCTTTCTGAATGCTCCCCTGATAATCAAGGAAATACAGGAAGCAGTGAGGCAGCTCCAGAGTGGTAAAGCACCCGGCGCCGACAGATTTGAAAGTGAGTTTTATAAGGGGTTTATAGACATGCTGGCCGGGCCACTGTTGGATATGTACAACTACTCATACAGTCAGCACTGCCTCCCATCCTCTCTGAAAGAAGCAATTATTTATCTTATTTTAAAGAAAGGGAAGTGCCAGAGGATAGCATTTTTGTACAGGCCCTTATCATTACTGAATGTGGATTTTAAAATTTTGTTGAAAATGCTGGCTTTAAGGTTGGAGGGGGTTTTGCCCTTCATTGTAGAGGAGGACCAGACATGTTTTATTAAGGGTCGTAGGTCTACTAATAATATTAGAAGAGTACTAACCATGGTCCAAGTATGCCAGCAAGGGCCAATTCCGGGCTTGGTAGTCTCCCTGGATGCAGAGAAAACATTTGACCAGGTTGAGCAGCCGTACCTCTTTCATATACTGGAGCAGTTTGGTCTTGGAGGGGTTTTTTGCTAAGTTGGTGGCTGTGCTATATAGTTACCTGAAAGCAGCGGTTCTCAATAATGATATAAGGCCAGATACTTTTAGTATCAGCAGAGGCAGCTGACAAGGGTGCCCTCTCTTGCCACAAGGACCCGAGCATAATTACCCCGGAGATAGGGTCAGGTAGGCATAAGATCACGGATGATGTTCTTCTCTTTTTAACTGATCTGATGACATCTGTGCCCCATTTAATACAAGTGATTAATCTACTTGGTTTGTTCTTAGGGTATAAAATTAATTTTATGAAGTCGGAGGCCATGCCAGTGGGGGGCCTTACTAAAATATCCGATCTTGGGGATGGAACCTGTTTCCCTTTCAGGTGGTCACAGGGAGGTTTCCTGAATCTAGGCATTGTCATCACTCCGGCCTTCAATCAATTATAGAAAACTACTTTTGTGCAGTTGCTAGAGAAGATAAGGCAGGACATTCAGCGCTGGGAGGATCTTCCGATACCTTGGTCAGGTAGAATAGCTCTGGTCAAAGTGAATGTTCTTCCTCGCTTGTTATATCCCATGCAAGTCCTCCCTTTGATGCTGCCTAGGCAAGCATTATGGAGGCTTTACAGTTGGTTTGGATCTTTCATCTGGCATCATAGGCAACCTATTATTAAGCTGGACAAATTGCAGCTTCCGCAGGGGATGGGAGGTTTAGATTTCCTGGATTTAAAGAAATATCAATTGAGTTCCTTCCTATGTGGCTGACTGGGCTTGCCAGGACCTGTGGTTTATCTGGTTGGATATCGAGACCTCCCAGGCAAAATACCCGCATATCAATTTGTTGTTTATGGACCAGATGTGGACTGTTATGGACCAATGCAGAAACCTGATTGTCCTTAACATGGGTAAAGCATGGAGAATGATGCAACAAGGTGAGGGCAACTTACAAAAAACTTCCCCTTTCACTCCCATAATGGGAATGTTAGGATTCCAGCCGGGGTGTTGGATTCTGGCTTTAAGCTTTGGGAATCTAGAGGAGTCTCCTGTTTGGGAGATTTATTTGATGGTGAGGTTATGATGTATTTGGAGCAGCTGAATCAGAAATATGAGCTATCTACGAGGGACCTCTTTTGTTACTTTCAGGTTAGGGACTTTAGACAGAAAAAGACTACATTGATGGTTAGTCCCTACATGTTGGATATGGAGAGGAGAGTGTTCTCGCTTGGTTATCACCCTCTATCACTTGTTAGGAAGTAATGTTTCAAAGGACATTGAGCAGCTATGCAGAACCTAGACTCGGGAATTGGGGGTGGAAATCTCGTCAGAGATGTGGGAGGATATTTGGGAGAACATAAGGAATGGAGGAATGTAACAGGATGCAGGCAATGCAACTGAAGGTTCTCCAAGGACTCATTTGGCACTGGAGCGGCTTGGGAAATTTAAGACAGGAGCATCCCCACTGTGCCCCAAATGTTGGTACTCTTACTCATTGCTTGTGGTCATGCCACAAGCTTCGTAGTTACTGGGCACCATAGCGAGAGTTTTGGAAGAAGTCTTGAGAACTGAGGTTAAGTTGGATCCGGTGTCCCTCCTCTTGGGTTTGCTAAATCTCCCCTCTTTGGACGTGCATGGGAAGAAACTGTTTAACATTCTTTCATTCTGTGCAAGGAAGAACATTTTAATGAGCTGGATGTCGGAGAATCCTCTAGGCCTTTCGGGCTGGCGTAGATTATTATGGAGCACATCCCCCTGGACTTCCTTACGAGTATGGTGCACCAGAAAACGGAACTGTTTTATAGAACATGGTAGCCCTTTCTGAATTATATAGATGCAGACTTGTCAGCTATATTGGTCAGGGACTTCGTGTAGTCATGAGGGCTGTGTCTGGCGGTCAGCGGGCCCCCGGGGGGATGAATTCTGAACAAATACGGGTTTGCCTACTGATGGTCCCGGTGGTGGGGAGCTATGGTGGCATTGCATTGAGTGCAGTAACTTAACTGAATATAACTTAATTTACCTTGGTTTACCTTGGTTTAATTTCATGTTTTTTCTTCATTATTTATGGAATTGTAGTTTTTGGAGGTTTTTTTCTCTCTCCTCAGTGTTTGTGGAGTGGAGTAGTAGTTTGTTTTCTGTTATTGTCATTATATTATAAGGTTGTTATACTATTTTGTAGTGGTTTTGTAATTTTGTAAAAAAATTAAAAAAAATTTTCTTCATTATTTATGGAATTGTAGTTTTTGGAGGTTTTTTTCTCTCTCCTCAGTGTTTGTGGAGTGGAGTAGTAGTTTGTTTCTGTTATTGTCATTATATTATAAGGTTGTTATACTATTTTGTAGTGGTTTTGTAATTTTGTAAAAAAATTAAAAAAAATTTTCTCAATAAAAATATTTACAAAAAAAATTGTAATCTCTTTACCTCCCGTTCCTGGCTTAGGTGAGTAAACTTTACCTTCGCAGGTATATGGTTTAAGAAGATCTGGTACTTCCTCCTTAGCCAACCTCCAACCAGGCTGTACATTCCGGTGTAACATTTTAGCCTCCACTGCACTTTCTGTTACCATTCCAACAAAATTCCCTGGCTTATCCTGTTTTCCTACACCTGGCTTCCCAGTGTTTTTTCTAACCCAGCAAACTGTGATTTCATGTGGCTTACTTTATTGCAGTGAAAACACTGGAGCTTATTAACTTGTTTTTCTCCTTGAAGGGTTTATTTTTTAGTTTGTGGTAAGTTATACTTATGGTCTTCACCGAGATCTACCTTTTCCTTACCATTTGAGGATTTCTCTTTTCCCCAATTTCTATCCTTGGTGGATTGAAATTGATTTTGGAAGCCAAACTTTGATATATGGACCAACTCATAACCATCAGCCATTTCAACTGCTAATCTTGCCATTTTAAGTCTCTGCTCTTTCACAAGAGTTCTCACTACTTCAGGAAGTGAACTTTTGAACTCCTATGCAACTTCTTAAGTTCAAATTCTCTCTCCTTCTTCCTTTCCCCTCTCTCCTTTTCTCTCTCTTTCTTTCTCTTTTTCTTTTTGTTCTGCTAAAGCAATCTGTTCTTTTTCTCTTTGATCTGCTTTTAATCTGAATTCAAACAGTTTTGCCCTTTCCTTATCTTTTGCCTCTAACTTAAGCTGCTTCATTTTCAATTGAATTTTAGCCATCCCCACAGATTCTGATGGCGTTTCCAGCAAATTTAAATGCTGAGCTCTTGCTGTAATTATCTTTCCTTTTCTTATAGATGAAGGTAATTCTACCTCCAGCTTGACCGCCAAATCCGGCAGTTTTTCATTGTTCACCTTTTGTAAAGGCCCCAAAGTCACTTCTTCCACCTTAAAAAACTCTTAGTGACTGAAGGAGCCATTATTATCCCAAGCACTGTTTAAACCAATCAAATTCAACACCCAGAACAAAAGACACTAACACCTATCACTGGCTGCCTTTAAGTCCAGCAGCCCTAGTCCTACATCAGAACAACAGAACAAATCCCACAAAGGGCTGCCAGTCTGTTATTGACCAGGCCAGACCCCCTCAAAACATTTGAAGAAGGTAGCGCAGACCCCAACTTTTCTAGTTGTTTTAAGCAGGTATAACACGGATATTCCAGGAGTGATGCAGCTGGTCAAAACAGAATTTATTACAGAGTACTGAATGGAACACAAACAAAAGAGAACAGAATACAGAATAACTTAATCTGTCCAAAAACCCAACAGACTATCCCCATAAACACCCCTTGACAAAAAAGGTAAAATCAAACATAGGATCTTACAGGAGATAGAGATGGCAGAGACATTCAGTCTGGAACACCTTGTCAAAATGTTACTGTCTTTATCTAACAGGATAGCTTTCAATTTTTGTTAAATACTCAAAGCACTCTTCTGTCCACATGATCTAAGATTTTCTTTCTGATGCTGTACATGATCAGTTTATCCAGGTGCACTCTATAATTGCTGAGTCCAGCTATTATCAGGTCTGTCAGTCTCTGAAAAGTTGCTGCAGCATCGTTAACGCCAATGTGATTGCTCAGATATATGACAGTGTAAAGATATTGCTCATTCAGGGCTATAGGGACATGCCAGTACCTTTTTAAAAGGTTTGTTTTTCTGGAGGTAGCCTAAGTGGTCCACATTATCTGCATACTCTTCAGTGGGTGAGCTGGCTGTCCTGATCACTGCATTTGCTTCCTTGTTCTAAACATGGAGTCGTTTGGTCCATTTGGTCATCCAGGCACACTCCAGGTGCTCTGACTAGGCTAAATTATTTTATTCTGAAGCATCTGATCTGATACATACGCTCTGTTTCTCTCCACAGATGCTGGCAGACCTGCTGAGTTTCTCAAGCCTTCTGTATTGTCTCAGATTTCCAGATTTGTCTTTAATTATTTTGTTTTCCAGTTTGTGCCAGATTTTCTAATTGTCCTGGGCCAGCTTGTCAGGCCTCAGCCAATAGGGCTTTTGATTTATTAATGAGGAGTCTCCCATGTCCATGCCTTGGATTTTTATTAGGGTATACTGTGTTGTATAAGACAACTAATACAGGGTTGAAGGACATCATGAAAAAGCTCTTCTCATCAGGATAGAAAGGACTGTTCCTGGAAGGTGTCATGTTTGCAGGGTCTATAAGGTGTTGATCTAAAACTAAGCCAATGTAGTTAATAGTTGAGAGTGTGGTGCTGGAAAAGCACAGCAGGCCAGGCAGCATCCAAGGAGCAGGAGAATAGGTGTTTTGGGCATAAACCCTTCAGCAGGAATGAGGCTTGTGGGTCGAGGCTGAGAGATAAATTGGGGGAGGGTTGTTGGGGGGAGGTAGCTGGGAAAGTGATAGGTGGATGAAGGTGAGGGAGAAGGTGATAGGTCAGAGGGGAGAGTGCCAGGCGTCGGGTGGTAATGGTTTGGTGGTGGACGAGGCGAAGGATCTGCATGTCCTTGGTGGAGTGGGAGGGGGAGTTCAGGTGTTCAGCCATGGGGCGGTGGGGTTGGTGGGTGCAGGTGTCCCAGAGATGTTCTCTAAAATGATCCACAAGAAGGCATCCTGTCTCCCTGATGTAGAGGAGACCACACCAGATGCAACGGATGTAATAAATGACATTGGTAGAGGTACAGGTGAATGTAGAAGGGCTGATGCCCGAAATGTCCTTGGATGCTGCCTGGCCTGCTGTGCTTTTTCAGCACTACACTTTTGACTCTGATCTCCAGCATCTACAGTCCTCACTTTCTCCTAGTTGATTTTAACTTTACCGTGAAGCCTGTTCCAAGGATGCCCATCTTGAAGAAGTTCTCCTCTCCTCTCTACAAAGATCTCAGTGAGTCCCTCTCTCACTGTACTTCCCAAGTTCTCTCCTCTGCCCTGAAGCTTTTCAGACACTCCTGAAGCAGACTCACTACCACAACCATATCTCCTTCCTCAGTGCCTGACTATGGAACAGTCTGATTTCACATGGATTCTAGACCACATTAGACCAACCCAGTTTGGACCTGAAAAGAATATCCATTACACACTACAAATTCAAAACCATCAACAATGATTCTCTTTCTAGATCCTCCGCTCCACGCTATCAGCCATGTGCTGCCATCTACATGTGCAGTCAGCCCCGCCCCAGCTTAGAGGCACATTTTCCCAGACCTGCAGAAGACCTCTGTATTTCTACATCCTCAGAAGGATACAAGTGCTCAATAAACGATATTTCTCTACTGCATCGGACATTAAAAAACGTGAGATAAATAAACTTTCATGTACTTCCCTCCATACAGAGGTTTCCTCAAACCTTCCAGAACCTTCCCCTGGCCTCTGGAACTGCCCAGATGCCATTAGCCATGCGGCTGCTCCTTCCACGACCGTTGGGGCAATCGATGATATCACCTCCTCCACTGCATGGCCCGCAGCCACTGCTGACCACACCACCTCCGAGAGCGCCGTCCATCCAACCACCTCCGCGACTTCAGAGAAGACTATCACCGCAGGATTCACCTGCGCCGCTAGATTCACCAGCACAGACATGATACCTAACTTGCATGTCACTTCCGCCCCCGTAGTTGCCACTTCCGCCCTGCTGGAAGGCTCTATCGTTGATGTCACTTCCGCTGCCACTGATGTCACCAGCCGAGTACTCAACAGTAACATTGTCTTCGCCACCTGTGACACCACTTCTGCTCCCGTTAATATAAGCACCACTTCCACCCCCTCTGTGAGCATCACTTTCTTTGGTGATGTCACTACTGATCCTATAACCATGTCCACTCAAGCAACTGTCTCCATGCCCACCTCGGGCTCCAGCCCCACTCCAGGTCCTACCTCCCATCCCTGCCGTGTCTTCATCATTGCCCCAGACCTCCCCCTCATGAGGATGAACATTTAGTCCGCAGTAAAGGCCTCACCTTTATTCCTCTATGGTCCCAGATTAATGAGTTCGACACACGCTGTGATCTTGAACATTTCTTCCTCCGCTTCGGTGCCTACTTTTCTAACCAAGACACCCGCCCACCCACCGAAGATCCCTTCTCCCACCTCCAGCACACCCCATCCATCTGGATACCTCATGCTGGCCTGCTACCTGTCCTTGAACTCCTCATTTCAAACTGCCGAATTGACATCGATCGCTTCAACCTGTCCAACCTCCTCACCCACTCCAACCTCTCGCCCTCACAATCTGCAGCCCTCCATTCCCTCCGCTCCAACCCCAACCACAACCTCACCATCAAACCAGCAGACAAGGGGGGTGCAGTAGTAGTGTGGCACACTGACCTCTACACCGCTGAAGCAAGGCACCAACTCACAGACACCTCTGCCTACTGCCCCCTTGATCACGATCTCACCTCCCATCAACAAACCATCATCTCCCAGACCATCCACAACCTTATCACCTCTGGGGATCTCCCAACCACAGCCTCCAACCTCATTGTTCATGAACCCCGCACTGCCCGATTCTACCTCTTTCCGAAGATTCACAAACCTGACTGGCCCGGTCGACCAATTGTCTCAGCCTGGGCCTGTCCCACTGAACTCATCTCTTCCTATCTCGACCCCATTCTGTCCCCCTAAGCCCAGGAACTCCCCACCTCATTTGTGACACCACCCATGCCCTTCTCCTCCTCTAAGACTTTTGTTTCCCTGGCCCCCAACGCCTCATCTTCACCATGGACATCCAGTCCCTGTACACATTGATCCGCTTTGACGAAGGACTCCAAGCCCTCTGTTTCGTCCTCTTATGCCATCCGAACCAGTACCCTTCCACTGACACCCTCATCTTCCTGGCTGAACTCGTCCTCACCCTCAACAACTTTTCCTTCTAATCCTCCCATTTCCTCCAATCCACTTTTCCAGCACCACACTCTCAACTCTGATCTCCAGCATCTGTAGTCCTCACTTTCTCCCAATGTAGCTAATAGCTGTGAGCCCTTCAGCCCTCCAAGCCTGCATCGATCCAGATCCTCTATCAAAATCTGTTGCTTATTTTCTAAGGATTTGTGTCCATCTGTTCCCTGCCCATTCATGTCTCTGTCTAGATAAATCTTAAATGACGCTCTCATTCTCGCCTCTACCACCTCCAATGGCAAAACATTCCAGGCATCCACCACCCTCTGTGTAGACTGGATTATCTACAGTGTGGAAATAGGCCCTTTGGCCCAATGAGTCCACACCAATCCACCAAAGGGTAACTCACCCAGATCCATTCCCCTAGTCCCTAAGTAATGCACCTAACACTATGGGCAATTTATCATGGCCAATTCACCTGACTGGCACATCTTTAGATTCTGGGAGGAAACCAACGCAGACGTGGGGAGAATGTGTAAACTGCACACAGACAATCGTCCAAGGCAGGAATTGAACCTGGGTCCCTGATGCTGTGTGGCAGCAATGCTAACCACTGAGCCATCGTATCGCTTGTAAAGAGCTTTCCACACATATCTCCCTTAAACTTTTCTCTTTTCATTTTGAACTCGTGACCCCTGGTAATTGAGTCCCCCACTCTGGGAAAAAGCTTCTTGCTATCCACCCACCAAGCAACATCCTGGTGAACTTCTGCTGCAGTCTCTCCAAAGCATCCACATTCTTTTGGGAATGTGGCGACCAGAATTGTACGCAGTATTCCAAATGTACAAAACTCAGGTGTGGCCGCACTTGGAGTTTTGAGTACAGATCTGGTTGCCGCATTATAGGAAGGATGTGGAAACATTGGAAAGGATGCAGAGGAGATTTACCAGGATGTTGCCTGGTCTGGAGGGAAGGTGTTATGAGGAAAGGCTGAGGGACTTGGGGCTCTTTTCATTAGAGCGAAGAAGGTTGAGAGGTGACTTAATTGAGACATACAAAATGGTCAGAGGATTAGGTAGGGTGGACAGCAAGAGCCTTTTTCCTCAGATGGTGATGGTTAACACGAGGGGGCATAGCTTTAAATTGAGGGGTGATAGATATAGGACAGATGTTAGAGTTAGTTTCTTTATTTAGAGAGCAGTAAGGGTGTGCAACGCCCTGCCTGCATTAGTAGTAGATTCGCCAACTTTCAGGCATTTAAATGGTCATTGAATAAACATATGGATGATAATGGAATAGTGTAGGTTGGATGGGCTTCAGATTGGTTTCACAGATCAGCGCAACATCGAGGGCCAACGGGCCTGTAGTGTTGTAATGTTCTAGGTTCTATGTTCTAAATGTGGCTGAACCAAAGTCTTATACAACTGTAACATGACCTGCCAACTCAATGCCCTGTCTGATGAAGGAAAGCATGCTGTACGCTTTCTTGGCCAACTATCGACCTGCGTTGCCTCCTTCAGTGCACAATGGACCTGATCACCCAGATCTCTCTGTCCATCAATTTTCCCCAGTGCCTTTCCATTTATCATATAGTTCACTCTATAAATAGATCTTCCAAAATGTATCACCCCGCATTTGCACGGATTGAACTCCATCTGCCATTTCTCCGGCCATCTCTTCAATCTATCTATATTCTGCTGCATTCTCTGATAGTCCCTTTCACTATCTGCTACTCCACCAATCTTGGTGTCATCTGCAAACTTGCTAATCAGACCAGCTATACCTCCTCCAGATCATTTATCTATATCACAAGCAAAAGTGGTCCCAACATAGATCCCTGTGGAACACTACTGGTCACAGTTCTCCATTTTGAGAAACTTCCTTCCTTACTACTACTCTGTCTCCTGTTGCCCAGCCAGTTCTCTATCCATCTAGCTAGTACACCCTGGACCTCCATGCAACTTCACTTTCTCCATCAGCCTACCATGGGGAACCTTACCAAATGCCTTATTAAAGTCCATGTATATGACATCTATCGCCCTTACCTCATCAATCAACTTTGTCACTTCCTCAAACAATTCTACTAAGTTGGTAAGAAATGACCTTCCCTGCACATGCTGCCTATCACTGATAAGCCCATTTTCTTCCAAATGTAAATAGATCCTATCAATCAGTATCTTCTCCAGCAGCTTCCCTATCACTGACGTTCAGCTCAATGGTATATAATTACCTGGATTATCCCTGCTACCCTTTTTAAACAAGGGGATAGCATTAGCAATTCTCCAGTCCTCTGGGACCTAACCTGCGTTCAAGGATGTTACAAAGATATCTGTTAAGGCTCCAGCTATATCTTCTCTCGCTTCCCTCAGTAACCTGGAATAGATCCCATCTGGACCTGGGGACTTGTCCATCTTAATACCTTTTAGAATACCCAACTCTTCCTCCCTCCTTATGCTGACTTGATCTAGAGTAATCAAACTTCTATTCCCAACCTCAACATCTGTCATGTCCCTCTCCTCGGTGAATACCATCACAAAGTACTCATTAAAAATCTCACGCTTTTCTCTGATTCCACACATAACTTTCCTCCTTTGTCCTTGAGCGGGTCAACTCTTTCTCTAGTTAACCTCTTGCTTCTTATATATGAATAATAGGCTTTGGGATTTTCCTTAGCCCTGTTTGCTAAAGATATTTCATGACCTCTTTGAGCCCTCTTAATTCCTCATTTCAGATTGATCTTACTTTTCCGATATTCTTCCAAAGCTTCATCTGTTTTCAGTCACCTATACCTTTTATATGCTTCCTTTTTCCTCTTAGTTAGTCTCACAATTTCACCTGTATTCCATGGATATCTAATCTTGTCATTTCTATCCCTCATCTTCACAGGGACATGTCTGTCCTGCACTCTAATCAATCATTCTTTAAAAGCCTCCCACATATCAAATGTGGATTAACCCTCAAACAGCTGCTCCCAATTCACATCCCCCAACTCCTGCCGGATTTTGCTATAATTGGCCTTCCCCCAGTTTAGCAATTTTCCTTTTGGACCACTCTCATCTTTAGATCATTATAGTGCAGTACAGGCCCTTCAGCCCTCAATTAAAATGCTTGGGCTCTCCTGGTTGGGAATTGAACCCCAGTCTCCTATGTGATAGGTCGAGATACTAACCATTACACTACTAAGGATTTTGCCCACGTGCATTCTAAAACATTGTGATCGCTATTCCCAAAGTAATCACCTACTGAAACTTCAACCACCTGGCTGGGCTCATACCCCAACACCAGGTGCAGTATGGCCTCTACTCGAGTTGGACCAATCACAAACTGCTGTATAACACCCTTCTGGATGCTTCTGCTCCACCTTGACCTCTAACATTAAGTAAATCCCAGTCAATGTTGGGAAAATTAAAATCTCCCACCCTGTTGCTCCTACATGTTTCCATAACCTGTTTACATATCTGTACCTCTATCTCACACTCGCTGTTGGGAGACCTGTACTACAGCCCCAACATTGTTACCACACCCCTGCTCGAGCCCTCCATAGTGCCCTCCTTCAACACAGCTGTGATATCCTCTCTGTCCAATAATGCAACTCCTCCACCCCATTTACCTCCCTCTCTTTCCCACCTGAAGCATCTATATCCTGGGATATTTAGTTGCCAATCTTGCCCTTCCCTCAACCAAATCCCTCAGTAATATTTTTTACTAATATTTACTAAGTTAAAAGACAAAAGGACTAACACCTCTTAATTATGCAAGGAGACCGGACACACTCTTAATCCTATCAGGAGTAGCAGCCAGCACTTAGCACATGTTTAACCCATCTCTTGTCTCCCATGACAGAAGTCCATCAAACCTTTATGTGCTATGGATAAAACAATGTAACACCATAGTAAACAAATTTTAATATATGTAAGAACTGTGTATTAAATGGCTAGTGTAAGAACTGTATTTCAGGATTCTATTGCCACCTAGAAGTTGTGCTACTTGTGGCTGCTGAATAAAATAGGCTATTTTCTCCACTAACTGATTTAGATTGTTATTTGAACGTGATCCCACAGCTCAATACCAAAACAGTGTGGTCAAATTCTCCCACTGCTCTTTGGAGAGGGGAGTTAACTGAGCATTTGAGTTTAATATTCTGGTGTCTGTCACCCTAGTTCAACTGGGGAAATCTATCCCTCCCTCCTGAGAAAGTCTCCAATCCATCTGCATCCTTCCTTAAATGAGAAAAAAACCAAAGCTGCACACAGTATTTGAGATGTGGTCTCATCAAGTACTTGAAGCTGACTCTTGCAGCCTCCCTCTGGGAAACACTCACAGCTTGACTGGGGTTTCTGTTGGATTCTGTTTGATCAGCACCTGAACTTGTCCTATGGCATTAACAAGTACATGGGACCTTGAGGGTTACTAACCTTCTCCATTCTGTTATTTTGAGGAGGGATTGGTCTGAAATCTATCCATAACCTTGGAGACACTACTGCCCTCAGGGAACTATCCAACTGTTTCTGTTCTACTCTCTGGGTCTTCAGCCTGTTCAGGCAAATCTTTCACCATCTGAAATATTTATCTGGGAAATTCCCTGTTCTGCCTTTAAAGTAAGAACATTGATGTTGTTGAGCCAGCAACCTAGTCTTTCAGCAAGAATACAGGCTTCTCTCCTTTTAAATTTTATAGCCTAATTTATGACCGGTCTGTGTCTGTATACTGCCCCTTATTTTTGGGACAGACCTGTTCACAGGAGTTGGATGAGCTTTAGCTGCTTTGCCCTTGCACTTGGTAAAGCAGTTTGCTTTACTGCTTCCACTGGGTAAAGTAGTTCTGGGTTTCTTTTGGGAACCCCTGGGTGCCCCGTCTAAATTGAGGAGAAGGATATCCAGATGGCCAGATGTCCTGTTCATCCAGTATGGGTTCCTTTTCTTTTAAGTAGTTTTCTCATCAATTGAGTATCTAGTTGGGAACTTACTTGGTCTCTTCAAAAATTGAAAAGAAGGTGTTGGATATTAGACTTGTCCAGCAGGCATACAAGCTTCTTTTCTTTTAAAGCCTAGGGAAATTAGCTCCCTCACTAACTGTGTATTTGTTTGACAACTTTCCATTATCTTTATAAATGGAGAAATAAGGTTTTGAATAACTAGGCCTCCTCATCTGGCATAGATGCAGCTGCCTGTTCTTTTAACATGTCATACAGCAATTCCGTCACCAATTTGTGGGTTTTGAAATTTCCCTGATCTCCCTCTAAATATGAAATGTTTTCAGCTAGTCAGATCTTCCACTCATCCAGCAGACATATGGGCTCCCTTCAACGGCACTTGCTTGGTGACAAATTGCTCAGTTTGGGTTCTGCCAGGGCCACTCAGCTTCTGACCTCATTACAGTCCTTTTTTCAAATGTTCAGAGTTGAGGTGAGAATGACTGCCCTTGCATGAGGACTGCATTTGTGTCTAGTAAAATCTGTGACAGTGAAAATCAGGACGGAAAGTATCTGTGTATTATGGTCAGACCTAGCATAAAGGAAGGTAGTTGTGGTCATTGGAGGTCAGTCATCTCAGCTCCAGGACATCTGCAGGAGTTCCTCAGGGTAGTATCTTAGGCCCAGCAATTTTCAACTGATTCATCAATGACCTTCCCTCCATCGATAGGTCAGAAATGGGAATGTTTCTGATTATTGGACAAAGTTCAGCACCATTCCTGACTCCTCAGGTACTGAAGCAGTCCATGTCCAAAATGCAGCATGGCCTGAACAATATTAAAGTTTGGTAAGAAGCATTCCACAGAAATGCCAGGCAATGACCATCTCTAAGAGAGTATATAATCATGACTCATTAACATTTAATGGCTTTCCCATCACAGATTTCCCCCACTCTCCTGGAGGTAACCATTGACCAGAAATTGAAGTGGCCATATAAATACAGGAGCTACAAGTGCGGTTCTGATGCACAGAATCATTAAACACCCAGAAGGACAAGGCCAACGAATGAATGGGAGCACCACTATCTGCAAGTCTGCCTCCAAGCCACACACCATCCTGACTTGGAACTATCATCACTCCTTCACAGTTACTGTTAGGAAGGAGTTACTCCTGTAACTCCTTCCTAACAGCCTTGTAGATGTATACCCCAATGACCACAGTGTAAAAAGGCAGATCACCATCATCTTGTTAGGGCAATGAGTGACGGGGAATAAACAGTGGCCTAGTCAGTGACACTGGATGCTGGAGATCAGAGTCAAAACGTGTGGCTCTGGAAAAGCATAGCCGGTCAGGCAGCATCCAAGGAGCAGGAGAGTCGACATTTTGAGCATAAGCTCTTCACAGGAATTCCAGCACCACACGTTTTGACTCTAATCTCCAGCATCTGGAGTCCTTACTTTCTCCAAGTTGATTATAACTTTACTGCAAAGCCTCTGCCAAAGATGCCTACCATGAAGAAGTTCTCCTCCTCCCTCCACAAGGATCTCAGTGAATCTGTCTCTCACAGCAGCACCCCCCCCCCCCCCCCCCCCCCGCCCCCAATCGGGTCATCTCCTCTGCCTGGAAGCTCTCCAGTCACATCCTGAAGCAGAAGCCCCACATTCCTGATAAAGATCCTATGCTAGAAACACTGACTCTCCTGCTCCTCGGATGCTGCCTGAGAGGTGATGAGCTGTCTACTTGGAAAGCCAGTAAACAGCTTGCGAGGCCTTTAGTTTTTTAAAAGACTTGGAACAATAGAAGCAGCCTGCCTGGGTGTTCCAAACTTTCACAGACCAGGCTTTCTGGTTTTTTTTAGATTTTAGGTTTAGCATTATACACTTGCTGTTGGAGTCTCAACAGGGCAGAAGCTGCTGGATTCTTGATGAAGTTGAATCTCTTTCTTCCCCTTTCTCGGTTATAGCTAGAACCTGGGGTTTCTCTGCTACTGGGTTACCTGTGAGACAAATCTATTTTTCTGAACTGGCCTTTTTACTAAGGAGTGCGTTTATAGGATGTTACTATATTAGAATAGTTAGTTAATAACAGTTACTATATTTATTATTCTGTTAAGTTTCTAATAGTGTTAAGTTATTCTAAGTTCTTCTTTCTCTAGTTGTATTTTAATAAATTGCGTTTTGCTTAACATCCTGTAGTTTGACCAGTCACATTGCATCTGGACCACAACACGTTACATTTGCCTTTAAAATAAGGTAAAGTTAAGGTCAAGGCTACTTCCTTAAAATATTTTGAGGGGGTCTGGTCTGGTCTGGTCCATAACAGTTGTGTTGGTCAGTCAACTATGTATCCATCGTAAAATGTAATCTTTTATCACTTACAGTGTGGACACAGGCCCAACCAGTCCATTCCCCTGACACTACAGGCAATTTAGCATGGCCAATTCACCTAACTTGCACATTTTTGGACAGTGGGAGGAAACCAGAGCAAACACAGGGAGAATGTGCAAACTCCACACAGTCAGTCACCTGAGGCAGGAATTGAACCCGGGTCTCTGGCTCTGTGAGGTAGCAGTGCTAACCACTGTGCCACCGTGCCGCTTCACTTGTGCTACTTTCAATCTCAGCCTTTCCAAAGGAGTTGTATGAAACTCAATGAAATCTGAGTATAATTAGTTGAAGTGTACCATATAAAGATATGCTTTATCTCCACATGTCCTCATATGTTTAATCTTACAAAAGCAAATGCTGCAGCAGATGAAAATGTAAAAAACAGCAAAAGCTGAAAATGTTCCATAGGCTTCAGGTCGATAACCTTTCATTGAAGAAAACGTTTCACATTTGCATGTACACAGTTTTACAGTTGAGTGAATGCATTCTGTTGTAAATGTAATATAAATTGCTCTTTATGCTTATAATGTAAATCTATCATCCTAATTTTTGTGGTACCTTCGTTTATAATCCTGTGTTCTAACCAGATCTACCCTTGTTCCCCACATTATTGTAGTTCTGATGTTTAATTATAGTTAATTATCAATGCTACTTTGTTCAGTTGCTGAATATATTCAAGTCAGAGATTGATATATTTTAGACTTTAAAGAATAAAGGGATATTGGATAGTGTGGGGTGTTTGAGTTTCAAAGTAAATGACGAACCAGGTTTGAAGGTTCCAGCCTTTATTTCTTAGATGTCTTATGTTCCTTTATTTTGAAAGGGGACTACTGTCAATTATACTTCAGGAGTCAAACCTCTTCTAATGCACAGATATTATTCAACCTTGATTGCTATCAATAGGTTTGATCTGGTTCTTCAAACTGATCATGTCCAGGCAACAAACTGCAAGAACACCGATCCCTGGGCTCTGGTAGAATAAACTGTCTGACTGACCATGACCAAACTTCCATTTGGGATCAGACCAACCCCTTATCTGATTGTGTGGTACTTCCTAATCGAACATCTTCTTCTTCATCCCACTAAGGACTATTCCCATGGATGTTGGACTTGGTCATTGAGTTGAAGCCCATGCATTCTGTTGCCAAGTAAACTGCTGGCCCATTATTATTCAGGGGACTTGTCAAAGGAACCCTGGGAAAGTGCGAAGCTGAAGACTGGGAATACATTTCATCTGATTGAGTTGCTGAGGGAAAGATTATAGTGAAAAGAGACAATTCAAAATAGAAGGGTGGAATTTTATAAAGCATACGAAGAGATAGGAAGCTGAGGAAGGGGGTGTTTCACAAGTCACAATCATTCTAGCCTCATCACGGGGAGAGTGTATGCCCAACAAGAGCATGACAATTCACAAAGCCATAGGCTCAGGGTTTAAACAGGAGATATTAAATGTTGTATAAAAGGGCTGAATGGAAATTGGTAGATTGTTGAGGTTAAAGGCTCATTGTAATACAAAAGAAACGTGACAGATGTTAGGGGGATCATTGTGCATCTCAGGTACAGTCACCTGAAAAGATACTGATAAGACCTTGTCATCTTCACAACTCAATAGAACAATAATGATAGAAACTGGCTGCAGCCGAGTACAAAGTGGTGAAGTAAGTTACTGTTTCCTTCTTTGAGGCAAAATATTATTGTTTAAATGTGAGGCTCTGCTAAAGGCTATTATATAAATCATGTTTCAATTGATTTATTAATACCATCTGTCTGGTATTGATAGGTCACCCATTTTGCCAGAATGAACATTAAAAGTTAATGAACATTTCAAACAATCATGACCATGACATACTTTGAAGCAATTGGATCCAGTCATGTCAGATACACAAAGCTTTGCAGACGCGAACTTAAGCTGTCTTACCTGGTTTTGCCATTCATGCATGATTCTTCACACCTGACACTGGAAAACAACACTTTGGGACTGTTGCTCATACACTGAATTGTAAGGATGTAAAGGCATAGTCTGTGACGTTCAAAGGTGGCTTTACTGAGAAGGCAGCTGGCATGGTAGGTACATTTCTTTTATTCATTTATAGGATGTAGGTGTTGCTGGCTGGCCAGCATTTCATACCCATCCCGAGTCGCCCTTGAGCCAGTGGTGATGAGCTGCCTTCTTGAATTATTGCAGTCCACAATGCTGTAGATTGATCCACAATGCTGTTAGGAAGGGAATTTCAGGATTTAGACCTAGTGACCCTGAAAGAACGGTGATATGTTTCCAAGTCAGGACGGTGAGTAATTTGGAGGGGAACTTGCAGGTGTTAGTGTTCCCATGTTTCTACAACATTGCCTTTCTAGAGGAGGAGCTGGTTGGTTACTGCCTAAGGAATTTTGCTGAATTTCTACAGTCCAACTTGTAGATTGTAGCCGCTGCTGCTACTGAGGTTGTGGAGGGAATGGATGTTTGTGGATCTGGTGCGATTCAAATGGACTGCTTTGTTCTGGATGGTGCCAAGCTTCTTGAGTGTTGCTGGAGCTGCACCCATCCAGGCAAGTGGGGAGTATTCCATCACACTCACAACTTGTGCCTTGTAGATGAAGGGCAGGCTTTGGAGAGGCAGAAGGTGAGACACTCATCGCAGTATTCCAAGCCTTAGACCTGTTTTTGTAGCCACTGTGTTATGTAATTGGTCCAGTTGAGTAGTGAGACTGGTCAATTAAACCCTCAATGTTGCTTTCCACTTGTCAGCCCAAGTTTGGCTGTTGTCCAAATATTGTTATATTTGAATGTAGACTGCTTTAGTATCTGAGGAGTTGCGAATGGTGTTGATTGAACATTGTGCAATCATTAGTGAATATCCTGACTTCTGACTTTATGATGGAAGGAATGTCACATGATGAACTAGCTGAAGATGGTTGGGCCTAGGAGACTACCCTGAGGAACTCCTATATTTATGTCTTGGAACTGAAATGACTAACATCCAATGACAACAACCATCTTCCTATGTGCCAGGAATGACTTCAACCAGCAGAGAGTTTGCCCCCAATACCCATTGATTTCAGTTTTGCTAGGGCTCCTTGATGCCACACTTGGTCAAATGCAATCTTGATGTCAAGGCCTGTCACTCTCTCCTCCCCTCTGGAATTCAGCTCTTCTGTTCATGTTTGAACCAAAGCTGTAATGAGGTCAGGAGCTGGAGGAACCCAAACTGAGTGTCACTGAGCAGATTATTCCTGACCAGGTGCTGCTTATAGCACTATTGTTAACACCTTCCAATACTTTACTGATGATCGAGAGAAGATTAATAGGTGGTAACTGGCCAGGTTGAATTTGTCTTGCTTTTTGTATACCTGACATACCTGGACAATTTTAACACATTACTAAAAGATGCCCATGTTATAACTGTCCTGGAAGAGCTTGGCTAGGGGAGTAGTAAGTTCTAGAGCACAAGTGGGTGGCATGGCAGCACAGTGGTTAGCACAGCTGCCTGACCGCACCAGGGTCCCAGATTCAATTCCAGCCTTGGGTGACTGACTGTGTGGAGTTTGCACATTCTCCCCGTGTCTGCGTGGGTTTCCTCCAGGTGCTCCGGTTTCCTCCCACAGTCCAAAGATGTGCAGGTCAGGTGAATTGGCCATGCTAAATTGCCCATAGTGTTAGGTAAGGGGTACATGTAGGGGTATGGGTGGGTTGCGCTTCGGCGGGGCGGTGTGGACTTGTTGGGCTGAAGGGCCTGTTTCCACACTGTAAGTAATCTAATCTAATCTAATGTGCCGGCCAGCTGAATTGGCCATGCTATGTTGCCCATAGTGTTAGGTGCATTAGTCAGAGGGAAATAGGACTGGCTGGGTTGCTATTCGGAGGGTCAGTATTGACTGGTTGGGCTGAAGGGGCTGTTTCCACATTGTAGGGGAATCTAATCTAAAGTCTTTAGTTCTATGTCAAGACCCATAACCTTTACAGTATTCAGTTCCTCCAACTGTTACATGGTTTCTTAGAGTGAATTAAACTGGCTAAAGACTCATATCTGTAATGCTAGGGATGACTGGAGGAGGCCAAAATGGATTGTCCACTTGACACTCTGGCAGAAGATTACTGCAAATGCTTCATCCTTCTCTTTTGCACTGATGTGCTGGTTCTTTCATCATTGAGGATGGGGATATTCGTGGAGACTCGTCCTCCAGTGAGTTGTTTAACTGTCCATCTCCATTCACAATTTGATGTGACAGGACTGTAGAGCTTAGATCTGATTCGTTGCATGTGGGATCACTTAGCTCTGTCTATCACTTGCTATTTATGCTGCTTGGCATGCAAATAGTCCTATTTGGTAGCTTCACCAGGTTCACATCTCATTTTCAGGTATAACTGGTGTTGCTCCTGGCATGCCCTCCTGCACTCTCCATTGAACCAGGTTGATCCCTTGGCTTGATGGTAATGGTTGAGTGGGGGATATGCCGGGCCATTAGGTTGCATATTGTGCTGGAGTACAATCTCCTGCTTTTAATGGCTCACAGCGCCTTGTGGAATCCCAGTCTTGATTTGCTAGACCCGTTTGAAGTCTACCGCATTTAGTACGTTGATAACGCTACACAACACGATAGAGGGTATTGTCAATGTGAAGACGGGACTTCATCTCCACAATGACTGTGCGATGGTCTCTCTTACTAATACTGCCGTGGACAGACGTATGTGTAGCTGCTGACTGGTATGTGTGAGGCCAAGAATGCTTTTCCTTCGTTTTTGTTCCCTCACCACCTGCCGCAGACCCAGTCTAGCAGTTATGTCCTTTATGACCCAACCTGCTCAATCAGTCCTGCTGCCGCTGAGCCACTCTTGCTGATGGACATTAAAATTCCCCAACCAGAGTACATTTTGTGCTCCTGTCACCTTCAGTGCTTCCTTCAAATGTTGTTCAAATCATGAGACTTCATGGGTTCCAGAGTCAACATTGAGGGCTGCCAAGCCAACTTCCTCCTAACTGTATACCACTGTGCTGTCACATCTGCTCAGTCTGTCATGCCAGTGGGACAAGACATATCCAGGCTTGGTGATAGTGCAATCTGGGGCATTGTGAGCATGACTATTACAGACTTGACTGGTTTGTGAGACCACTCTCCCATTTTTGGCACTAACTCTCAGATGTTAGTAAGGTGGACTTTACAGGGTCAACATGGCCATTTACTTTTGGTGCTTAGGCTGAGACTTCTTACTGATCGGTAGAACTGAATGGCTTGCTAAGCCATTTCAGAGGGCAGTTCAGAGTCATCTACATTGCTGTGAGTCTTGAGTTACATGTAGACCAGACCAGGTGAGGATGCATGTTTCTCTCCTTGAAGGAAGGACTTTAGTGAGCCAGATGAGTTTTCCAACAATCAACAATGATTTTCATGGTGATCAACAGTTTCTTAATTCCAGAACATGAGCCAAGTTTTTGGATTAATAATCTAGCGATATTATCACTAGACCATTGTCTCTCCCTGCCAGAATTTCTCTCCCCTAGTGCCTGGGCAGTGGAGTTCTCCAACATGGCGAGCTTCCACCAGTTGGAGATACTGCACCCGGAGTATTCTGAGAGAACCCTAACACCAACCTGCAGAGTTTGTCATTGGAAAAAGTTTCCACTCCATCAATAAAAACTGAAAGAACTGCAGATACTGTAAATCAGAAACAAAAACAGAAGTTGCTGAAAAAGCTCACCTGATCTAGCAGCATTTGTGAAAAGAAATCTCTTTGAATCTGGTGACGTTTCCTCAGAGCTGATGGTAGCGAGGAAAATGTTGGTTTATATGCAGAAGATAGGGTTGGGGGAGGGGTTAAGGAGTAAATGATAGGTAAGGATAGAGCCCAAAGAGAGAGAAGAACAGTTGAACAGACAAAGGAGTCGATAGGGATCTGGTTGGGAAGGTGAATACTGTGGCTGTTAATGGAGACTGTTAATGGCAGACTATGTGATAATAAGGCCTGGTGTGTGGGGCAAGGACATAGGGGAGTTCAGGCCTTAAAATTATTGAACTTGATATTGAATCCAGAAGGCTATAGGGTCCCCAAGCAGAAACTCCACTCTATCAATGTCTAGCTTATCTGGGACCACGGGGGCCAGACTTTTGAGGTGTGGCCCAGATATTCTGAGAACTGTTACGGTGCATGCATATTAGAAAACTTAAGGTTCCTGCTTCTTTCTAAGACACACAGGTCATATAGGGATACCTGCCTGGAGACAAGGACCACCTCCTCCAGACATGGCTGATGATATAAAACCTTGAGACCGAGACAGAATAACAATACAGTACTGCCTGTATTTCCACCAAGTTTACAGTAAAACAGTAGCACGGTGGCTCAGTGGTTAGCACTGCTGCCTCACAGCACCAGGGACCTGGGTTCGATTCCTGCCTCGGACGACTGTCTGAGTGGAGTTTGCACATTCTTGAACACCCAGTTTCTCCCGGGTGCTCCGGTTTCCTTCACAATCCGAAGATGTGCAGGTTAGGTGAACTGGCTATGCTAAATTGCCCATAGTCAGGGGTAAATAAATGGGTTTGGGTGGGTTACTCTTCAGAGGGTTGGTGTGGACTTGTTGGGCCAAAGGGCCTGTTTCCATACTGTGGGGAATCTAATCTTTAAGGTGAGGTTTCAATCCTGGACTTCTCTGGTGGTGCCTTGCACTATAACCCAGAAAGCATATGCTGCACCATTGTGGCCCACTGTGCCTTTCAAAATTAGAACTGACAAAAGGGAGTGTCCTGGATGCAGAAAAAATGGGAATTGACAGCAATCCATTGAGGGTGAGGGTGAGGATCAGGACATTGACCAGGAGACACATCTAAGAGCTCTGTGCTGTTCAGTGGGAGAAGCCTGACATAGCAATTGAAATCTGTGGCCCAAAGGATGTGTTGGATTTGGATTTATTCACATTGCGTAACTTCCTGTTAGTTATATGGCAAACTGGTCACTCCGCTTAAACTGGGCGCTGATGAGGAGTCATCTAGACTCCAAATGTTAGCTTTCTCTGTCCACGGATGCTGTGACCTCCAGCATTTTTTTTTCATTCCGCTTACACGTTGGACTTAATTATTCTGTATTCCTTGAACATTTCTGTTGCTGAATAATTGTTTACTTATCCATATGAAGATATGCTTGGTGTCTTACAGATGTTCCAGACCATTTAGGCATCAGGAATAGTCAGTGAGACAGGACTTGAATATGGAATAGTGCTAAGGCTAGGACTTTGCAGGCTCCAGTCAGCATGTGATATCTGAGATTAACAGACTGTCATCATCAGTTAGTCTTTAACAATTCAATGTATAAACCATATAAACTGCTAAATTACCCTGAAGTTCTTTATATTCGCCTTTAGGACAGTGTTTAAGCTGAGAGAGAGAGACAGAGCTTTGTGTAGCTTTTCTTGACAGGCCACTAAGTAATGAGGGAGTGAATGTTATTTCCCATTTTATAGCTCCCAGCGTCCCTTGTAAATGTCCTCCCTTGTAAACCTGACAGATTGAATAACATGTTGCAGGAATGTGTGGAATTATCAGTGATTTCACCCTTTCACTCCTAGAATGCATACAAGTTTCCCTATAGATATATTCCCTACAGATATATTCTGTAGGGAAATAGATGGTGACATCTTGCAAAATGTCCAGATTACAGAGGAGGAAGTGCTGGATGTCTTGAAACGGTTAAAGGTGGATAAATCCCCAGGAGCTGATCAGGTGTACCCGAGAACTCTGTGGGAAGCTAGAGAAGTGATTGCCGGGCCTCTTGCTGAGATATTTGTATCATCGATAGTCACAGGTGAGGTGCCGGAAGACTGGAGGT
>NC_057712.1:41704257-41721668 GCF_004010195.1 Chiloscyllium plagiosum
AGAGGGTGGTACGTGTATGAAATGAGCTGCCAGAGGATGTGGTGGACGCTGGTACAATTGCAACATTTAAGAGGCATTTGGATGGGTATATGAATAGGAAGGGTTTGCAGTGATATGGGCCGGGTGCTGGCAGGTGGGACAAGATTGAGTTGGGATATCTGGTCGGCATGGACAGGTTGGACCGAAGGGTCTGTTTCCATGCTGTACATCTCTATGACTCTATGACTCTAAAAGTAGAGGAGCAGCTATACTGGTAAGAAGAAACCTCCCATTCCAAGTAATTGAGCAAATTAAGGATGAACATTCTTAAAGCTCTAATACATGGAGAAGAATATGGCGTCCTGAACATTCATTGTTCCCAGGCGCACCTTCTTAAATTCCTAATTGATGCAGTTGCTAAACTAATGAATCTTGGGGTGCGGCATATGATCATAGGAGGGGATTTAACCATCAAATGGATCCCAGGGTAGACAGGATGGTAAGGGGCCACGCAGTCTAAGCAATTGGTGAACATGTGTGAGGAGTTGGGATTAGTGGATGTGTGGAGGTATCTCCACCCTAATGGAAGAGTTTTTACTTTTTATTCCAACCCACACAAGTGCCACACATGAACTGACATGTTCCTTATGCAATCGCTCTGTTTGGAACATTGGCTTGCAAAATTGGGAATATAACTACCTCAGACCATGCACCAGTGTATTTAGATGTTAAAGCCAAGGCTGGTGGAATAGATGTACGGCACCGGCATGTGGACCCATTCCTGTTAAGGAATAGCAAATTTGTTGAGTGTATTACAAGAGAGTACATGGCCTTCTGGGATATCAACTCTGGTATGGCCAGTTATCCAGCAATACTATGGGAGGCCACTAAGGCATATTTATGAGGCCTGATCATTTTGTATTCAATGACTAGAAGAAGGCAGAGGCGGGAGCAGCAATGGATGCTGGAGGCCCAGCTGAAGGTAGCTGAAGTGGCATATTATAATAGGCCTTCATTGGTCAAGCTGCAGCGAGTCACGGCTCTCCGGGCTGCTCTTGATTCATTGGACACACAGGTGGCCAAAAAAGAGGTCTCCTTTGCTAAACGAGGGGTCATAGTTTTAAGCTGTTAACATTGTTAACGTGAGGGGGTCATAGTTTTAAGCTGTTTGGCGGAAAGTATAGAGGGGATGTCAGAGGCGGGTTCTTTACGCAGAGAGTTGTGAGAGCATGGAATGCATTGCCAGCAGCAACTGTGGAAGCGAGGTCACTGGGGATATTTAAGAGACTGCTGGACATGCACATGTTCACAGAAATTTGAGGGTTCGTACATTAGGTTTACCTTACATGAGGATCAATGGTCGGCGCAACATCGTGGGCTGAAGGGCCTGTTCTGTGCTGTACTGTTCTATGTTCTAAACAAAGATTATTTGAATTTGGAGATAAGCCAGGTAGATATCTTGCATATCTGGCTAGAAAGAAAAATGCTTCCCAATCCATTATATCTATCAGAGAGAAGGCTGACACGGTTACCCATGAGTTGAAGAAGATCAATGCTAGATTTTGGGAATACTTTGCAGAGGGCGGCGAAGACAGTGCAGCGAGTAGTCCTTTTTTGAGAACCTGGACCTCCCCGGGATAAACGCAAAACAGGCCTCTCTGTTAAATGTGCCAAGGATGACACAAGAGGTGCAGTAAGCAATAACGCATCTCCAGGGTGGCAAAGCACTGGAGGCAGATGGATTCCCGAGTGAGTTTTATAAGTAATTCATAAACGTGTTGGTGGAGCATGTTTGGGGATGTATAACCACTCATATACACAGGATTGTCTTCCGCCCTCTCTTAGGGAGGCTAATGTCTCCCTCATTTTAAAGAAGGGGAAAGACCTGAAGAATGTGCTTCAATCAGACCAATTTCATTGTTGGATGTGGACTTTAAAATTCTGTCAAAGGTGCTGGCCCTGAGGTTGGAAAAGATTTTGCCCTACATTATGAAAAAAGATCAGACAGGTTTTATTAAGGGCTGTAACTCCTCCAACAATATCAGGAGGGTACTGAACATAGTGCAGATATGCCAGCAAAGATTGATCCTGGGTTTGGTGGTCTCCCTAGAAAAAGCATTTGATCAGATAGAATGACTGTACCTGTTTGGGGTCCTAGAACGCTTTGGTCTGGGGGGAGCCTTTGCGAGGTGGGTGACGGCATTATACAATGGGGCGTGGTGGGAGTTGAGGGGGAATCCTTCTGGACTTGAAGAGATATCAAATAAGTGCTCTGTTACCATATATGGGTGACTGGGTACGTGGGGTATTCCGGGTCGATTTGGCTTGATGTTGACGCCTCACAGTCGCGATGTCCCCTAGTTAATCTATTATATATGGATAAAATGAAATCCATGACCGATCAATGTAAGAACCCAATCATTTTGAATATTGTGAAGGCTTGGAGGATAATGAGGCAAGGTGAGGGCAATTGGCTTAAGACCTCGCTGTTTACCTCTTGGTGGGATCTGCAGGATTTAAACCTGAGGCAATGAATTCTGCATTTAAGGCATGGGAGAATAAAGGAATCTCTTGTTTGGGAGATCTATTCGAGGTTAAAAATGTGTTGCTGGAAAAGCGCAGCAGGTCAGGAAGCATCAAAGGAACAGGAGAATCGACGTTTCGGGCATAAGCCTTTCTTCAGGAATGAGAAGGGTGTGCCAAGCAGGCTAAGATAAAAGGTAGGGAGGAGGGACTTGGGGGAGGGGCGTTGGGAATACGATAGGTGGAAGGAAGTTGATTCTCCTGTTTTTTTGATGCTGCCTGACCTGCTGCGCTTTTCCGGCAGAACATTTTTAAACTCTGATCTCCAGCATCTGCAGTCCTTACTTTCTCCCTCCAGATTTATTTGAGGGGGAGAACTTAATGTTGTTTAGTCAACTAAGTCAGAAATATGGATTGTCTTGGAAAAGGGACCTTTTCTGGTACTTTCAGATAAGTGATTATATTCAGAGGAGGACCACACTCCTGGCTCAGCCTTACAAGTCCGACATGGAGAAAAGAGTGCTCCGGTGCACGGGCGCTCTTTCAGTTAGTCCTCTGTATCATTTACAGAAAGGGCATGCCTTAGGAAATGTGGAAAGACTCTTTGGGACTTGGAATCGGGAACTAGGAGACGATATTTCATTGGAAACGTGGGAAGATAGATGGGAAAATGTAAAGAAAATCTCAATATGTAACAAAACGCAGGCCATGCAAATTGAAGATTTTACACAGGGCTCATATGGAGCCAGCTAAGTTCAAGAGAGGAGCGTCTCCAGGGTATCCCAAATGTAAAAATAGTATAGGCACTCGTACACACTGCTTTTGGTCATGTTGCAAGATCTGGAGATACTGGAGTGCCATAGTAAGGGAGCTGAAGGAAATCCTGGGAATTGAAGTCAAGGTGGATCAGGTATTTCTTCTTCTGGGTTTGCCAAATTTGCCCTCTCTGGGGGAACATGGGAAGAGACTGTGTAACATTCTTATGCAGTGTGCGAGGGAGAACTTTCTAATGAATTGAATGTTGGAAAACTCCCCAGGTCTTTTGGGATGGCACAGGCTGGTATTGGAGCATCTCCCCAAGACCACCTCACAAATATGGTGCACCATAAAACGGAGCAGTTTTATAAGACATGGCAGTCCTTTCTAAATTATATTGATGCAGACTTATCGGCAATATTAATCAAGGCTTTGATAGAGCCATGTGAGTCAGTTTGGGCACCCCTAGGGGTCCTGGGAGGGGGAAGCTGGAAAAAATACAGGTACTTTGCCTGGTGGTCCCAGGGGTGGGAGCTTCAGTGGAGATGTGGTGAGTGAAATAGAATAAAGTAATGTGACGCAATTTAAGTTAATTTGATACAGTCGTTCTGGTAGAATAGTAGGTAGTTTATTATCAATATTATTGTGATATGACACTGTTGTACTAATTCTATCTTTTTGTATTTTGGTATTTTTAAAATATATATAGTTGCTTTTGTTAAAGATTTAAAGAACTTTTTAATAAAAATATTTATATAAAAAAAAGGAAAGGAGAGATCACCCTGTTGGGAGTTTTTTTATAGGCCTCTGAATAATTCCAGAGATGTAGAGGAAAGGATAGCAAAGATGATTCTGGATAGGAGTGAGAGTAACAGGGTAGTTGTTATGGGGACTTTAACTTTCCAAATATTGATTGGAAATACTATAGTTCAAGTACATTAGTTGGGCCAGTTTTTCTCCAATGTGTGCAGGATGGTTTCCTGACACAGTATGCAGACAAGCCAACAAGGGGCAAGGCCATGTTGGATTTGGTATTGGGTAATTAACCCAACCAGGAGTAGATTTGGAGGTAGGTGAGCTCTTTAGAGATAGTGACCACGATTTGTTTATGTTTACCTTAGCGATGGAACGGAATTGTTATACACCGCAGGGCAAGAGTTATAACTGGGGGAAAGGCAATAATGATGTGATTTGTAAGATTTAGGATGTGTAGGATGGGGTAGGAAACTGCAGCGGGTGGGCACAATTGAAATGTAGAGCTTATTCAAGAAACAGCTATTGTGGGTCCTTGATAAGTATGCACCTGTCAGGCAGGGAGGAAGTGGCTGAGTGAGGGAACCGTTGTTACTAAGAAAGTTGGATCTCTTGTTAAGACGAAGAAGAAGGCTTACGTTAGGATAAGACATGAAGGCTCAGTTAGGTTGCTCGAGAGTTACAAGTTAGTCAGGAAAGACCTAAAGCGAGAACTAACAAGAGCCTGGAGGGAACATGAGAAGTCGTTGGCAGATAGGATCAAGGAAAACCTTAAAGCTTTCTAAAGGTAGATCAGGAATAAACAAATGACAAGTGTAAGATTAGGGCCAATCAAGGACAGTAGTGGGAAGTTGTGTGTGGAGTCCGAGGGTATAGGAGAATTGTTAAATGAATATTTTTCATTGGTAATCACACTGGAAAAAGACAATGCTGACTAGGAGAGTACTGAGATATAGGCTACTAGACTAGATGGGATTCAGGTTCACAAGGAGGAGATGTTAGCAATTCTGCAAAGTGTGAAAATAGATAAGTCCCCTGGACTGGACGGGATTTATTCAAGGATTCTCTGGGAAGCCAGGGAGGAGATTGCAGAGCCTCTGGCTTTGATCTTTATGTCATCATTATCTACAAGAATAATGCCAGAAGACTGGAGAATAGCAAATGTTGTCCTCTTGTTCAAGAAGGGGAGTAGAGACAACCCTGGAAATTATTGACCTGTGAGCCGTAAGGGTAAAGTGTTGGAAAAGGTTATAAAAGATAGGATTTATAATCATCGAGAAAGGAATAAGTTGATCAGAGATAGTCAACACAGTTTTGTGAAGGGTAGTTGTGCCTCACAAACCTTATTGAGTTCTTTGAGAAGGTAACCAAACATGTGGATGAGGGTTGATGTAGTGTATATGAATTTCAGTAAATCATTTGATAAGGTTTTCCATGGTAGGCTATTGCACAAAATACAGGCATGGAGTTGAGGGTGATTTAGCAATTTGGATTAGAAATTGGCTAGCTGAAAGAAGACAGAAAATGGTGATTGATGGGAAATGGCGTTGAGTTACTGGCGGTGTACCGCAAAGATCTGTTTTATGTCTACTGCTGTTTGTCATTTTTATAAGTGACCTGGAAAAGGAAAAGGGTTAGTAAATTTGCAGATGACACTAAGGTTGGTGGAGTTGTGGACAGTGCTGAAGAATAAAGTGTACTGGGCTAATGTAAAGATTCTTGGAAGCGTAGATGAGCAGAGAGCTCTCGGGGTCCATGTTCATGGATCCCTGAAAGTTGCCACCCAGGTTGATTGGGTTGTTAAGAGGTCATAAAGTGTGTTAGCTTTTATTTGAAGAGGGATTGAGTTTTGGAGCCACAAGGTCATGTTGCAGCTACACAACTCTGGTGCGACCTCATTTGGAGTATTGCGTACAGTTCTGGTCACCCTATTATAGAAAGGATGTGGAAAGTTTGGAGCGTTCAGAGGCGATTTACTAGGATGTTGCCTGGTATGGAGGGAAGGCTTATGAGGCTGAGGGAATTGAGGCTGTTTTCATTAGAGAGAAGAATGTTGAGAGGTGACTTAATTGAGACATATAGGTTCTTTACTCAGAGAGTAGTAGGGGTGTGGAACGCCTTGCCTGCAACAGTTGTAGATTTGCCAACTTTAAGGGCATTTAAATGGTCATTGGATAAACATATGGATGAAAATGGAATAGCATAGGATACATAGGCTTCAGATAGGTTCCACAGGTTGGCACAACATCAAGGGCCGAAGAGCCTGTACTGCACTGTAATGTTCTATGTTATACATAAAAGGTACGAGAGATGCAAGTGTGGACAGTGAACTGCTGAAGAATGCAGCTGGAGAAGTAGTAGTGGGGAATGGTGTCCAGATAGGTTCCACAGGTTGGCACAACATCAAGGGCCGAAGAGCCTTGTAATGTTCTATGTTATATATAAAAGGTACGAGAGCTGCAAGTGTGGACAGTGAACTGCTGAAGAATGCAGCTGGAGAAGTAGTAGTGGGGAATGGTGTCTTTCAACATGAAGACTAATGCAAAGTACCTATTCAGTTCCTCTGCCATTTCTTTCTTCCCCATTACTATTGGACTGTAACCTGGTGTTGTGAACTTTTTAACTTTGTACACCTCAGTCCAACACCGGCACCTCCAAACCACAACAGGGACAAGTAAGTTTGAGATTATACACTCTAACAGTGTGAATCTAATTAGTCATATTCCTCTGATATTTTCCCTTTGTCCTTCTGGAAGTTTCACTGAATCTGGCCCCACTGCGCTTTTAGACAATATGTTACAGATTTGTAACGAATCACCTGAGTAAAATAAATGCTCATCTCCTGGCAACCTTGACTGTAATTCTATGTCCTCTGCTTGTTGATGTCATGTTAGTTGGAACAGTTTATCTTGTTTACTAAACCACACATAATTTTGAAGCACTGTCCTAAATTCCTCCTGAATTTTTCTACTTTATAAAGAACAACCAAACTCCACGAAAATAAACCTCTACTCCTCCCTATTCCAGTAAATTATTTACATTTTAGTTTCAGAACGTGAATGGTGTCTGCAAATTCAATCTTTCACATTTATTCATTTTGAAGAAGTTTGATACAATTTAACAAACAAGAAACAAATGTAATTGATGTCCAATTTCAATTGGATGGAGGGTGAAAGGTGGATTGAAGTGCAGTGTTGGTCAGTGGACATGTTATCCTGAAGGATAGTGTGTGTGTGCCACATCCATTATACTGACAGCAGGGGGCAGGAGACACACATAAATCTCACAAGCCCTTAGAAGTATTACTACGTAGTTAAATGCAGCTTTCCTTTTTTTTAACCAAATATGGGTTTAATGGCTGGCCCATGTTTGTTGCCCATCCTTGATTGCCTTTGAGAACAGGATAGTGAACCAGTGCAGTCCATTTGATGTAGTTACATACTGCCCTTTCCCTTAGCCCGTTTGAAAGTTATTATTGAATTGGTTACGAGAGTTCCAGTATTTGACACAACTACAGTGACGATGTGATATAATTCCAAGTTAGGATGGTGTGTTGCTTGGAGGCATCTTGCAGATGCTGGTGTTTCCATGAATCTGCTGCCCTGGTCCTTCTAGATAAGGGAGGTTGCAGTTTTGGAAAGTACGGTTGAAGGAGGCTTTATGAGCTGCTTTAGAGGTTACTGTGTATCGATGATGAAGGAAGTGGCTGTTGAAGGTGATGGATGGATGTCAATCAAATTGGTGACTGTGTCCTGGTTGGTGCTGAGATGTTTGAGAGTCGTTGGAGCTGCACTAATCCGGACAAGTGGAGGGTATTCTATCATGCTCCTAATTTGTGTTTTGTAGGTAGTGGATAGCTTTCAGGAGTGAGAAGATGAGTTATTTGGCACACGATACCCAGCATCTGACTTGCTCTTGTAGCCACAGTATTTATATGGCTGATCCAATTTAGATTTTGGTCAATGGGGGATTCAGCAATGCTAATCCCATTGAGTATGAAGAGATGGTTGGATTCTCTCCTGTTGTAGATGGTCTTTGCCTGATGTGATGTAAGGTGTGTGATTTATGTATATTTCAATATCATTCATTTTAGAGTTTGGCTCTTGAACTTGGCTTGTGGATTTTGGAGTGCACATGAGAGAGTTTTAATTAATTTATTGGTATTTCTGGAGCCAATATTTTAAAAACCCAAACCCATTGCCAACCTGGGCTGATAGTGGAAATATGTTTGCATTGTGAAAGTTATGTAAGCAGACAGAGTAAACATTGAGCACTTGCTTTCAGTTTAGAAGGAAAGAGCGGGGAGAAACTCATAGCTTTTATTTTCAGTTTGCAGAAGTCCTGGTTGAACATAGATGCATGAAACAGTGTATCCTCGAGAAATTAGAGAAGTTAGGAAATATAACCTCAGTATAAGGATTTAGTCTGACATTTCCAGACCAGAAGGGATATTTAAAGCTGAGAAAGTCTAAGCTCAGTGGTGTGACTAATCAAGGAAGAGGCTACCAAACTCAATACTGGGAAACAAAAGAAACAAGTGAAAGCAAATCTATAGATGTGAGAGAGAAGTGAACTTTCTTGTATTTTAGTAGTGTAATGTGATGGTGCTGGGAAAGATTGGATTATACTCTTACAGTGTTGCAAACATTTTCAAATCGTGCTACATGTAAATAACATTGTTTATGCTATTTTATCTTTTCCAAGCATTATGAACTTCTAAAATCAAAACTGCAACATTGCATGCTTGTATATCAATGAAAGATCTTTTTGTTGAATTTCGAAAAATGATATGATCAAGCGAGATTTCAGTCTGGAATCTGATTTGTCCAATAATAATCCTTTAAGCTGTGCAGCTATATGTGTGTGTGTGTGTGTGCGAAGCTGCTCCAAGGTTCCTTGCATAGTAGTTGATTCACTGCTGCACAAGGATCTCAGAGGCTCGTGCAGCCAGAAAGAAATTGATCATAAAACTGGCATGTATCTTACTTGTCATTTATCAGCCTGAGACTTAATGTTGTTCAGGTGTTGCTGCATTGAGATATGAACTGCTCCAATATCTGGCAAGTTACAAATAATATTGAACGTTGTACAATCATCAGCAAACACTCAAACATCTAACTTTATGGTGGGAGTACTGTCATTGATGAAGCAGGTGAAATTGGGTGAATCTATGAACTCATGCAGTGATGTCCTGGGACTGAGATGACTAACCACCAACATTCTTAACCATCCCCCTTTATGCTAGGAATGCCTCAAGCTAGCGAAATGTTTTTCTCTGATTTTGATTGATGTCAGTTTTGCTGGGGTTCTTTGATACCTTGATATCAAGGGCACAACTCTCACCTTAACTGTTAAATCCTTAAAGAAAGCAAACCAGACAGCTGTATAAAAGTATTGGGGGTTAGGAACCATGGTGGGTAAATGAATCTCCCTTTGATATTCAATGGCATTGCTATCACTGAAACCCCACTATCAATATCCTGGGGGTTACTATTGACCAGAAACTGAACTGCACTAGCCATATAAGTACCACGGAGAAAGTGAGGACTGCAGATGCTGGAGATCAGAGCCAACTCATGTGGTGTTGGAAATGCACAGCAGGTCAGGCAGCATCTGAGGAGCAGGAGAGCAGAATTCACATTCCTGATGAAGAGCTTGTCTTTAAAACATCGATTCTCCTACTCCTCGGATGTTGCCTGAGCGGCTGTGCTTTTCCAGCACCATACTTTTTGACTGATGATGATATAAATACTAGAGCTAAAGGTAGGTCAGAGACTCAGAATCCTGTAACACGTAACTCACCTTCTGACTCCCCAATCTCCAAGCCACAAGTCAGGAGTGTGATGATTTATATGATTTTGATCTTGAGTTTATTGTTACATGTATGTAACAGTAAGAATACAACAAAATACAGTGTCATTATTAATAATTTAACAGCAAGGAAAAAAAAGAAAGACATAGCTTGAAGAGACTCCATCAGTCCTGAGCCAGCTCAACACCTTGAATGATGCCTGTGCCACCATCTCTCTGACACTGCTTCATCATCGTCTGTGCAAGAACGACCAACGTCAGAGTTGTGTCTCTCACTGCTGGGCCCACCCCACCCATGTTGCCGTGATGCTCTTTCCATCGCTTTGCCACCGTCAGTGCTGGACCCAACCAACAGTGAAGTTGCCTCAGGTGCTATCTTGTGCTGCTGGGCCTGCCTTAGCAATGTCGATATAGCAGCTACAGATTCCAGGTCCTGTACTTGCTCTAGAAAAGTAAGTCCATGCTGGGCACTCTCCTCCGTGCTGGGCCCACTGTCCTCTGTGCTGTGCCCACTCTCCTCCGTGCTGGGCCCACTTGAGGTCCACGCTGGGCCTGTTTCTGTCCATGCTGGGCCTGCTCGAGGTCCACGTCCTGGACCCGCTTGAGGCCTGTACCTTGGACCTGCTTGAAATCTGCAGTGAGATCTATACATTGGGCTCTCACCACTGCCAATGCCATCCAAACTCAGAAGAAGATAAGGTGGTTAATCTTCTTGAACTGCTGCACTTCGTCGGGAATATGGACACCACGGTGCTGCTGGGAAGGGAGTTCCAAGATTTAGACGGAGGAACTGAAATGAAGAAATGAAGAAAGAGCAAAGCGGTCAGAGTGGATGAACCCAGCACAGGAAATGTACTCCATTGCCACCTTGGGGAGGAATGATGGAATATTTCCTTCTTGCCTGAATGACTGCAGCTCCAAAAATTCTCAGGAAGCTTGACATCATCCAGTAAACAGCAGGCCATTTAGTTGGAGGCACAACCTTCAGCACTGACTCCCTTTACCCTCCATGCACATTCCCATGAATGTGTACCATTGACAAGATGCACTGCAACAATTCACCAAGGATCCTTTGACAGGACCTTCCAAACCTGCGATCTCCATCACCCGGAAGGACGAGGGCAGCAGATACATGGAACACCACTATTTGTTAGTTCCCCTTCAAGACACACACCAGCCAGACTTCAATCTATATCCCCTTTCCCTCACAGTTCCTACATCTAAATCTTGGAACTCCCTCCCCAGCAGCACTGTGGTGTCCATATTCCCCATGGAGTGCACCAGTTCAAGAAGATTGTTCAGTACCAGTTTTGCAGTTAAGGATGGGCAATAAATATGATGACAGGAATGCCTACATCAGATGAATGAATAGAAAAACTATAGTGACATTTTTGTGCATTACTGTGGGAGTGCTGCACTAATGGAGGAGTCGGTTTTCAAATGAGATATTAAACCAAGGCATCATCTTATTTTGAATGTCTTCCCTGTTCCGGGACCAATATTATTTCTCAATTAACATGACTGATAAACCACCTTATCTGGTTATTATCATATTGCTGTTTCTGGGGTTTTGCTCAGTGAAAACCATCTACTGTGAAATATGAATTAGATTTAAGTCTTTGGGCTGAAATTGCTCATCGTTTTAGTAAATTGCTTTTGTCGGTGTGGTTTATGAGGGTAGAGAAACAGTAACTTAATCAAGCTGGTAGCAACTCTTTCCTCTTGTTATTGCACAGTGCAATGTGATGTGAAGGGCAGGATTTTCAAATTCATGTCCTGGTGAGTAAGTTGAAGCCTCTGACTTAGACTAGCAACGATTCATCTATCCTTCATTTTACCTTTGGAGTTGCTTTTCCTGATTCCACAATCAGCCTCTTCATTCATTTCCATTCAGTGCCCTTACATAACATTTTCATTCCTGAGCATGTCTTTTCAAATTGCCATGCCCTTGTTGGCCATATTGTCTCCTCATGTCAAAGCCAAAGTGATTGTGACTTATGAGAAATCCCCTCCTGTAGCTCCCCATCCCCTCCGATGCTCCATAAAAACCCACTCTTGTGATATTGACTTAGCACAGTGCCGTATAGTGACATGACACTTCCTTGCCTATTGTTCTGAATAGTGACAACCTGTTTGTCTCTCCCTCTGCTTGGAAAACAATGTAAGCTAGAAAGACTGGAAGACTACAAGTCAGCAGAAAGTGAGTGAATCCTAAGAAATTAAATTCAAAACCATAGCGTGCATGTCCTTGTGAGGAAAGCAACCTGGTTGAAGCATGCAAATCATAGGTCTCCTGTGCTCCAAAGTGACATCCTGAAAGACTGAAGTGGTGTGAAAGTTGGTCTAAAAGCATGGTGATGTGGTGAGGCAAGTGATTTGGTGCACGCGACTTGTGTTGCTGAAGATTGTGATGACTATGGAGAATGTTGTGTTGAAGATTTACCTGAAGGTCTAGAGATGCAAGCGACGAACGGCTGCCAATTAACTGATCTTACTTTCATGTTGAGAGTTTCCACCATGTAGTTTCTCTGGGAAAGACAGGAGAATTTGGAGCAGCACCAAACGAGAGTAAGGTTAGCTAATAATGAGACACAACTAAAAGAAATAAGATTTTTGCTGCTCATTAGTGAGATTCAGAGTTCATCTTTTAAAAGCTGAGAGGAAAGTCGGAACTTTTTCCTCAATGTCAGGAATCTGATTCTTTCATTCGTGCCATACTTTATAGCCATTGCCAATACTGCTCAAGGCAATAGAATATTCTGCTCTTCATTTCTAAAAGTAAGCTATCCAGTTAAGGTTCCTGTAATTTCTGAGGCACTAACAATGCAAAATGGCTTAGAAACTTTGTCCAGCCAAAAACTGGCAAGAACCTGAATCAAGTGCTCGTTTGACTTTCAACAACGTCTTCTGGATATTCCATACTACTCATAATGTTCCCATCCTTTTCCATTGTCTCCATTGACACATCTGTAGAAGGTTTATTGGACTTATCCATTATTGAACTTAGCATGAGTCATATTAGTTCATGTGAAGTACAGCTGCTAAACATGGAAGTAACTGAAAAGGGCGACATATCTTATTTCTGAAAGTAAAAAGCAATGTTACGTTTGTGCATTTCAGCCATAAATGGTTGCTTCTCAGGGGGTTGGAAGAGCAGTTAGTTTTTGGAACTCGCTTGCCTAATGTCAGTATTAGCAATCCCGAAGGAGCAATTGTCTTGCTCCTTCCATATGCTGCTACATTATTTTGAAGAAGAACTAGGCGAGGCCTTTTTGGTCAATATTTAGTGCTCAATTAATGCTGCTGAGACAGATTATCTAATTATCACCATGTAGCTGTTTGTGGGACCTTGCTTTGGGCAGGATTGCTATTGCATGCCTTACCTTACAGCATTTCAATGCATTTTGTGATATTCTGAGGCTATAACTTCAAGCTGTTCTTTTCCTGTTTCAGTGTGCTTTTGCAGAAGATTGCACAGAAGTTTTGTTGTTGGTTCAGCTCTTTGTACTGGGTTTACAGCCATGTCTATGCTGATGGAATTCAAAACAGCATAACTAGGTAACTTCTATTATTGTCCCTCCACAGACCAGTGGTAGATGTAACACATTTGCCTTAAAAGTTGAAATAATGTTATTAATTATGTCAAGCAAATGCTGTGTCTAACAAAAGGCATCTAAACAATTGTAAACCTTGTGATGCACAGCTCATCAAACTTTGTTCAGGCAAGAGGATTCTAAATACAGTGGATTATCTAATTGTTCTAAACTTGGAGTTGCAAAGCACTCTCACAAAAAGTCTGTTGCAATGACTGAACATTAAAGAATGAGGGATCAAAATTTAAGGGTGAAAACGTGCAAGTGACATTCAGGAAATGTTAGCTTTCCGTATACATTTCTCAGAGGGAGAAGTTTAAGTCATACCTGCTGAAATGAACTACATTCGAGATACTCTATGCACTGTAAGAGCACAGAGCTTGTTGTATTGTGCATTGCTAATCCAGAGATACGACAAGAGATTTTCTTTTCCGCTTTGATTGTTGAATTGGGGAACAATTTACATGACAATTTACAATTTTGGTTGACCCATTTGATTGATTTAATATTCAATTTCAATTGCCCTGAAATGACACTGGATATTCCGCCCTTAGAAATTAATTTAAGTGTACCACTTCCCATTCTGGTAGTGCTAATACTAAAAATACTAGTTGTATTATGTAGATGTTTGTGTAAGTTCTGCTTGAGTATAAATTGTACTATGCCTTTATAATATATAAACTTGCTTTCTGTAAGAATAAATACCATTCTCCATTACTGGTTTCCTCCACATTGTCAATTCCTTCCACTAGTAATTTAAACTTCTTACAGCATGTGGGAAGGATCCCACACACATTTTTCCAAGCATCTGATTCCAAGTCCTATTTTGGCTTCAATAATGTGGCTGAATTTCCACAGGATGCAATGTGAACTCTTATCGGTTTACAATGTCTGCAGCATGAAAATGTGATTGAAATATTGAGCTTCCAGAAAGTCATTATTTATTCGATGTTTTGAAGCAATTTTAAAGTTTAACCATGGGGGAGGGAGTTCAGTTGGAGTTGTGCCAACCAGATGGAGTTTTTCAGAATATTGGAATGGGGACAAGGGTGTGGGCTGTAGGGGTGTCTTTTAAAATATTCTTTCTTCAATGCAACGTTCTGTGTTTTTATTGGAGTTTACAAACATCTACAGAATTCAGGCAGGGAAAACAGATCCAAATGTGTTCGACAACAAAATAGACACAGCCTTATGGTTAAATAGTTCATTCCCTACCTAATTATTCCCTGACACTTAGCACTTTCTCTTGATCAAGTCAGTTCACAGAAGTTGGCTAATTAACATCAACAACTTAGATTTATATGGCATCTTTAAACTAGCAAGCTGTCCCAAGTCATTTCACCAAAGCATTATTACAAAAAATATTGATTTATTTGAATCTAAGTATCCTTGTTTTGCAGGAAGAATATCTGTGATATTGTCATCTTAGGCTGTATGAAGTTAGTTTATAAATCTATAGGCAATTTCATTCAAAGTTTGGGACATTTATCTCTTGCGTTAATTTTTCATACTGTGGTCAAGTGACCATGGGCCCAAAATTGGATATTCCAAATTAACCTAACTTGGGAGAAATTGGGCCTGACAGAAAATAGGCCAAACCTTAATTAACCAGCAGCTATTGCTATGGAAAAAAGTGAAAACCAAGATCAAAGTGGTCACAAAGGTTACAACCAGCCTGAGGGTTGGGTTTTGGAGTAGTATTGAATAGACTTTCTGACACCTTGACTTCCAGCCTGTGCCCAAGGGCATGCATCTTACAGCTCCCTAGCATGGAAACAGCAAAAGATGTTGGTGCAATCCCACTGGATGCTTTGAATCCCACTGATGACCATATTGTCCAAAGGCCAGAGAACATTCTGGAAGATCTGGGGTGAAAAGAGATAAAAACACATCTCTGGAAGCCCCATCCTCAGTGAAGACTTGTAGCAAGTCTTGTGATGGAAGACCACGCAGCAACCCAAGAAGATCCAGGAGAAGATCCACCCTGACATGCAAGATCCACCTTTGTAGAAGAGAGCCAGCCCTATCAGAGGGGAAGGAGATTCCAATGACCCAGCTCAAACATAGACATCATTGCAGGATGTCCCTTCTCAAATGGATGCAGCTGGACAGAGAATAAACATTGTGGGAATTTGGGAAATGTTCATTGGGTGTTTTTAAAAAGGAATATTTTGTCAATAAAATCGAGTTGAACTGCAAACTGAATCCTGTGTCCCTTTGTGCACCTCACTGACAAGAACGCTTCGGTAAAGTGTTTTCAATATAAAAACTGGTCAAGGGGTTCAAAATGCGGACAACATTTGTGTCCCTGGATGGTCTCTGATTAGAAATGTTTGTAGAACCTCTGAAGTTGAACCCCACCAACCTCTTGGACATCCAAAACTGAGCCTGAATTAAGGACAGCTGCTCCACTTGACAGCCAGGATTCATGTGGGTGATAAAGAGTAAAGGTTTCCATAAATTAAGCACTTGTAACATGAGGAAGACTAACAGCCATGATTCAGAGCGGGAATAGTCCAGGATGTGGGTACAATTGGGTGGGAATTTTGTGAGAATTAGACCCTGATCCCATTAATCTCCTGGAACAAAGTCCAGTGGAAGGCAGAGAGAGCAGAGTGAGTCAGAGTTAGTACAGGATTGGGGACCCATGGAAAGGAAATGAAGCAGAGGCTACTACAGGATTAGGGATCTACAGAAAACAGAGGGAAGGAACCTGAATAGTGGGTCAGAAACCCATGAAGTGGTGAGAAGCCAGATATTGGGATCGGGCACCCACGAGGATACAGAGAAGTTACAGAAGCCTTTGGACCTATGAGGTAAGAGTCAGTGAAAAGGGTCAGGGACCCAGATTTGCAGAGAAGTGAAAAGGCAGCTAATATAGGGTCAGGAACCCACAAGAGAAAGAGAGAACAGTAAATTAATTTGAAACAATAGGAGGAATGGTACAGTACCTGGAGTGAGAAGAGGTACAAAGAGTGGAATAAGAAGTGGCCAAGGTGGGTCGACCATTGCAGGGAGCAAATATCAGATCCAGGACCCAGGGAACAGAAATGCTAGGACGCAGCATGGAAAGCTGAAGGGATGTGTGTTTTAAACCTCAACAAGGCTGTAGTGATAGCCAGCAGCAGGAGTAGCTGTGGTGTAGAGAATGGGAGAAGGGAAGTAAGGAGGTGAAAGAAGTGAAAGAACAGGAGAAGGGAAAAGTCAAAGCAGTCCAGCCAGAGCAGGGAATGATATGTGCATTTGGGATAATAGAATCAGATGGGGACAGTGAGTCTGGGATAGACTGGGAGGAAATGGAAGAACAAGCCCATGGATACACCAAGAGGGGCAAAGATTAGAGACCCCACTTCCCTATTCTGGCACCTCAGGAATCTTACCCTGCCCCGATGAACCCACTGACCACAACATATTAGGACGGCAAGAACAATAATCCAATTACTTATACAATGCTGTTTACAGTGGTGCAATTGGAGGAGATAGCAAAAAAGATCCTGTATTTGAGCCCACAGCTGACCTCCAAATGTTTTTTGACAGCACTTACTAACAAAATGTTTTCCAAGGGCTCGACAATATTGAGGAGGTAAAATTAATATTAATGTTCCTGAGCCTCACGATCCATTCTGCCTGACCCAATCTTCAGAATGTGGGAGGAGGGAAACTGCAGGCCATGAAAATAGCAATCCTAACCTTGTTAGGATACAATAGAGGACAGCCCATGGTGGGATTAAATCAGTGTAGGTGGTATAAATTTTCCAGGAGAAAATGAGGACTGCAGATGCTGAAGATCAGAGCTGAAAAATGTGTTGCTGGAAAAGCGCAGCAGGTCAGGCAGCATCCAAGGAGCAGGAGAATCGACGTTTTGGGCATAAGCCCTTCTTCAGGAGTGAGGAAGGTGTGCCAAGCAGGCTAAGATAAAAGGTAGGGAGGAGGGACTTGGGGGAGGGGCATTGGGAATGCGATAGGTGGAAGGAGGTTAAGGTGAGGGTGATAGGC
>NC_057712.1:41722883-41731579 GCF_004010195.1 Chiloscyllium plagiosum
CCCACTCTCTGGCCTATCACCCTCACCTTAACCTCCTTCCACCTATTGCATTCCCACCGCCCCTCCCCCAAGTCCCTCCTCCCTACCTTTTATCTTAGCCTGCTTGGCACACCTTCTTCATTCCTGAAGAAGGGCTTATGCCCAAAACATCGATTCTCCTGCTCCTTGGGTGCTGCCTGACCTGCTGCACTTTTCCAGCAACACATTTTTCAGTATAAATTTTCCAGCCAGGAACATTCCTGTCCCTCAGATATTCAGGGTTCCACTCAATGGTGGACAAGGTCAGCCTGTCTGTGAACACAGTTTTGCTAAATGCAGGAAAAACAGGGTGGTAAAACATTAGTCAGTCAAAGGCCCACGCAACTGAAAGTTACAACATCCAACTCCACATGCTCCATAGGGAATTGGGGAAAGTAGACTCTAACCCCAGTCCTGATTGAGATCCTGGACCAGTCATTAATCCAGACCTAATCCAAATTCCTGATCCAGATGCAGAAGCCAGTCCCAGTTACCGATCTGGGCCTAGATCCTGGACACTATCCCTCCTGATATCTCAACCTTGGGAAGTTAACCACAGCTAGTTCCAGCCAGAGATACAGGCAGCAGCCCTGAAGTTAAAGGAATGGTTAAAGCATCTTATGCAGTGATCTTGCCCAGATACAGAGAATGTCCCTTTCTGAAAGCAGTCATTTGTCCATACACAGATGCAGACACACACAGACACTAACACACACAGACTAGCACAGACTACCACACACACTAGCACACACACACACACACAGACTAACATACACACAGACACTCACACACACAGACTAACACAAACACTCACACACACACAGACTAACACACACTAACACACACACACACACAGACACACAAGTGCACCCACACAGATTGACAGACGCACAGACACGCATATACCAGGCACGGTAGGCCCAAGTGAGCTTACAGACATCCACAGGAGGAGTGAGATCTTTATCAGTGTCAGTGACAAACTCAGACAAACTTTAGAGGATTATTGAGGAATGTACGATGCTGACACTGAACTCCTACCAGATCCATTTCAGAGGACACAACTGGCAAATGCACATAGAGGTTTGCTACTGCTATTCATCAGATAAAACAAATTCAAAAGGGCATCAGGGAAATCAAAGTGACTAATTGACAGGATGACTTCAGGGACTGGCCTTAAATGTTCAGATACACCCATGGGTACATCTCCTTTCACACTTGGCTGTGTTATTCATCCTGTTTACTTTGACCTATCTCACCGTCCTCATGGTTAAATTCATTCACTAGAAGAAGGAACTCATCCAGAAACTAACAATGGACTCTGCTCCAACAGGGGGACCTAAGAAACTAATGACTGCATCATGAAAGGACTTTGTAAATTGTTGAGCAATACGAACTTTACTCAAGGGTGAGCCAGTGCATGTAAATTGTGGCTAATTCTCAATTTATATTTGTATATATTACTGTTAAGCTTATTGATGTGTGTAATGTAGATAGTTAGTGCATAGGTTATTGTTGCCTATGGACATTTGGGAATCCAGATACTCAGGGAGTTTGGCTATCTGTCTGAGACATAATATGTACCTTCTTGAGAGCTTGGTCTGTGCCTGTGATCCCGTTTTTACTAGATCCTTCAAGGGATCAATAGCAGGGATTGTGGTCAAGTGACCATGGGCCAAACATGGACATTCTAAATTGACCCATAGCTGAAGAAATCAGGTTGACAGAAAATTGGCCGAGCTAAATTAACCAGCAGCTATTGGCTGCAGAGCACAATGGAATCCAAGATCAAAAAGGTCACAAAGATTTGGGGGAACTAGCTACAACCAGCCTGAGGATTCTGCATTAGAGAAATATTGATGAGACTTTCTGACAACTTGACTTCCAGACAGTGCTTGAGAACATGCACTTTACACCTCTCCAGCATGGCAACAGTGAAGGGTGTTGGCAGAACTCCATTGGCTGCTTTGAACCTCACTTATGATCCCATTCCACTGGCCCCACAGAACATTCTGGAAGGTTGGAGAAGGGGAATAAAACCACACACCTGGAAACCACCCCCTGAGCAAACACCTGCAGCAAGACCCATGTGGTGGAAGACCATGCATCAACTCAAGAAGGAGAAAGTCTGCCCTGATCTGCAAGATCCACCTTCCTAGAAAACAGCCAGTCCTACGTCAAAGAAGAAGGAGATTTCAATGGATCAGCTAATTTCTAATGAAGAGCTTGTGCCCGAACCGTTGACTTTCCTGCAACTTGATGCTGCCTGACCTGCTATGCGTTTCTAGCGCTGCTAGATTATAACCTGGTGTAGCTGAAAATGTGTTGCTGGAAAAGCGCAGCAGGTCAGGCAGCATCCAGGGAACAGGATGCTGCCTGACCTGCTGCACTTTTCCAGCAACACATTTTCAGCTCTGATCTCCAGCATCTGCAAACCTCACTTTCTCCTATAACCTGGTGTAGTGTGACTTCTGACTTTGTCCACCTCAGTCCAACAACAGCACCTCCACATCACAGATATGATATGATACTCTTCTGGGACTTTAACTCAGACTTTCCAGATCAAAGTTAGAGAAGCTACCGTTATATCATCAAACCCCACTGTTGACTGAGATTGATTCTTGTGATTAACTCAATTATTACATCATATGAGTAAGAAAATGGAAGAAAATTAAATGGGTTTTTTCAATGTATTAATTAAAATAGATTAATTTAGTTCAACCAACGTAAAATGTTTTCCCAAAAATTAACTTTCTAAAGTGGTTGATATGTTTTTGATTTTGTAAGTTTTCAGGGTTGTGCATACACAACCTGACTGACTTTCTTAAAAATGCTTTTCTGGCTCTCCTTTGGCAAGCTGAAACATATTAACTAGAACTGGATCAATTCCTAACTCCACAAAGAGCAATGAAATATGGTTTGGAATAGAAAAAAGATCTTCAAGAAGCTCAAGTCAGATCACACATTAAAAACTGAATGATCAAGTGAGCTTGACAATGCTTTCTTAGTCTTAAATTATTATGTTCTTGTATTTGGATGGATGTACATGCTTAATGTTCCATAATTCTTTCACTCGGTAAATCTTCTATTTCAGTTTAATATGATTCATTTTCAGAACATTGCTAGTAGCAATTCAGAAGGAATTATAGTGTCACATTGATGAGAGAGACTTGCTGCATTCCGAGGATAGGATTTTGAGCACATTTTGTCAGCTTGAGAAATAGCCTACTAGAATATCATCGTAATAATGGAAACATAGGGTACAATCAATCATTTCTGGGATCCCATGAGACACAATGTTTTCTGAAGGGCACTTCTTTTATAATAGTTTAATCTTTCAGACTTAAAAGGGAATGTCATAAATAAATAAAGTAATAGTCAGAATGTCACTTAGGACCAAGATGAGGAGAATTTCTTTGAATCAGAGGATTGTGAATTGTTAGAGTTTTGTACAACACATTTCAGTCTTTAAATCTATCAAAGGTGCAGAGCGATAGATTTCTGATTCCCAATAGAATAAATGATTATAGGGATAGTGTTGGTAAAAGGCATTGAAGTGCTTGATCAGCCATGGTTACGTTGAATGGTGGGGAAGTCTTGATGAGCTGAATGGCCTATTTGTGTTCTTATGTTTCTATGTCATGATTTTCTTCAGGTTTGGATCAAATTAACAATTTCTACAATCAAGTTATCTTTTGATTTGGAAATCTAATTAATCTCCTTTCTAGAGTATTGACCACTCATGGTGATCAGCATTTTTGCTAATGTTTCTTCTGCGTAAATCTTAGGAAATGGAAGTCAATGCTGCGAACAATGTCAACATGCCAATTTTCATGTGTGGATGCTGGGAATAGCTGACAGAATGTTAGAGGGAATTTTAGTGGTGTTGTCGAGACTTGCATGTTTCAATAGCGATTAAGATTCAGGTGGACCTACTTGTGGACCTAATGGTACAAACCTATTGAGTCTGACTTGCTTGAATGACTATGTCCAAATCCCTGAACTAATGCTGGTACATGCCCTTGACTTACTGTGCTGGTACCCATTGACTGAAGATAATCCCCTTGCCTGAGGACAATTCACTTTAGTCTTGAGGTATACCCATTTCCATAAAAGCAGCCAGCACATGGTTCAGGTATGACATTGATATGGCAAGATGCATGCCCACCCAAGTTGACTGATCACTGCTGCCAACCATAATAACCTGCTTGGTTTTGTGTCTGTGCTAAACAGCACAGCACAACAGGAGTACCATCAGCCTGTCAGTTCTGAAAGAATGGCAAAGCGCAAGTAGAGGGAAAATGAGTGACAGTTAAGAAAGCAAGCAGAGTTTTGAAGTGCATCCTGCTCTAATCCATGAAATAAGGGCTCTATCCTGTGCACAAAGTGGACTGGCAGCAAAATAACAACACAAGGTGTCAGTGTGATACAAAGTGCAGCGTTGAAGTGAATAACTGTATTTTAAATGGGTCAGTGATATGCCATGATGATGTGGAGAGGCTGGTGCATACCCGGTGCAAACCCCTGTGGATTGGGTGTGCAAACAGTCACTGTCCACGGAGTACAACCTGGGGTATTTCCAAACTGGAGGTGCAGAGGAACAAGTGGTGAGCTGGATACACCAGGTACCTGCTTTGACTTTCATTTCAGGAATCCTTGCCATCTAGTTTATCTTTACTGTGGGGAAAATACCAAACTGCGTATAAATACTTTAAAAACTAATCTAATGTAAATACATCCAAATATACCTCTCACTGCTCACCAGTGAGGTTCTTGTCTCAGTGTTCAACACTCCAGTGAAAATCAGGCTTTTTCTTCTCAATGTTGAAAATCTAATTTTTGCAGTCTTGCCAAATTTTACCAACTGACACACTGTTGCACTGAGGATATTCAATAAAGAATGCAGTCAAGGAGTTTTCTGGGAAGATAAGGTTTTCTTCTGGTGGGAAGTCTGGGCAAGATAGTTTTGAGCACAGAAGTGTAAGAGAGCTTCTCTTGATTTCATAAGGAAAACTATGCATAACCTGCCAGGAGTTGGTCCTCTTTCAATTCCAGTAATCCTCACTGGGTGGTAAGGCATCAAACCAAACCACTTGGCTTCTGTCAACACGCAACATCCAAGCTGCAGAATTTTCCATTCCCCCTTGCTAAAATTTCGCTCTGTCAGTATAATTTACAGAAAATCATTTTAATGTGGATGGGTTAGAAATTTATATTGACAGCTGAAATCTTGCAGTTAAATTTCAGGCTTGAGAATTTAGACTTCCAAATATCAAAATTTAAGCCCTTCCATTCTCCCTGTCCTCAGCCTTATTATCCAACTACCTAATCTATTTATAGTCATGATATCCAATTTATTAGAGAAGACTATGACCTTGGCAGAGATTATAAGAATAAAATCCTTTGTTTTACAGCCAGAAGTATGCTATGGAAGGATTTATCATAAGACGTCTTTAATATTCAATATCCTTCTCAAGATTTCAGAATCGGGAATTTGATGAAGGGCTTATGCCCAAAATGTTGATTTTCCTGTTCCTCGGATGCTGCCTGACCAGCTGTGCTTTTCCAGCATCACAGTCTTGATTCTAATCTCCAGCATCTGCAGTCCTCAGTTTCTCTGAAGATTTATTAGAAACTAATTCTGAGGGTTGAATTTTCCCATAATTTGGCTAAGTTAGAGGGTTTCCCTCCATGAGCTGCAGTGAGTTTTCTTGTGCAATGTTATGCTGTTCACCTAATCACCTCTACACTATGCCTCCACAGTGCTGCTCTTTGCACTCGGCAGTGGTGGAAGAAGTTGCTGCTTCTGCTGGGACCTTCCAGTATTCCCACTAACAGCAGCAGTTGCGCAGCACTTCAAATGCTGCAAGCCAGCAATGGCCTTTCATAATTTCACTATGGGAAGAATTGCCCTGGAGATGGCTGATAAAGGCAGTTTAGCACCATACTTTGCTGAGAGTGATTTGAAGGTGCTGGTTGAGTGTGGGGAACCACCTCAAACCTCCATGTTCCTTTCTGCCTTTCACTCCTTGTTAACCTCTTTTGATTTGAGCCTCCCCATTTTTCCATTCAAACATTTTATAAAAACTTTGATATCACCATTTCACTCCTGAACCCTAGGTCTACACCTTAGTCATGCAATTGTCATGGTGCATCCCCCAACTATGCCCTTACAATACCCCATTACCTCCGGTGCTTTATTATTTCTCATCCTAATTATTATCCCTTCTTCATAGCCCTGCTGCCAATTACCACAACTGACTTCCCCATTACCTTCACCAGAGCAGGGACCTCTAATAGTCTCCCTTGACATTCAGTGAACAGATCCCCAATGATTGAACTCCCCACGTGCCCACCCCAACTCCTCCCCTCCCTGACTGACTTGAAACAACAGTCTTGATTGTTAATTGAACAGGCCCCTTCCTGATATCTGCACAGCTCCTCAACTGATCTACCATAATTCCCAGACTAATCACACTGAACCTGTGGACTCTCTGGACTGTAATGAAATGGAACCTCTCACTCTGAATGCCCCAAGTGACCAAGTAACTGTGTCCACGCCCCTGGACTAAAATTAATTGATGCCCTTGACTTACTGTACTGGTATCACTGACTGAGGATAGTTTTCCTTCACTTTACTGAGTATCTACTCCTCTTAGACTTTCAGACGTGGCCAGTTAGTGGTAATTCAGTCTGCTTGCCAAGTAAGCTGCTGGCACATGCTGAAAGTGTGACAGTGATGTAGCATGGTGCTGTATACAATCATGTCTGTCCCCTTGACAGATAATTGTTGACACACAAGGGAAGTTACATGACTTTCTGTCTGTGCTAAATGGCAAGGCAAGACAGAATTGCTGTGAGCTTTAAAGTTCTGATGAGGCAGCAATGCACAAAAAGACAAGGCAGAGCTGCTGTGAGCATCCAAGTAAGTGCAAACTGAGGAAGCTAAGAGCCCTGAGATGTACCCTGCTGCAATGGACAAGGTGTGTACCTGTCCTTGATACAAAGCAGCCTGGCAGCAGTGTTGTAATGGAAGTAGCTGGTAAGCTCCAAAGTGTATCACTGAAGCGGCGAATTGCATTATAAGTGACTCAGAGATGTGCGATCATGATGGTAGTTCAATGTGAACCTTTGTAAACAGTGGGTCGAGGCAGTCACAGTCTAAGATATTGGGGCATACAGGCCAAGATGGACACGCCCAGAAGACACCAGCAAGTTGTAGTCACCAGACACCTGCTCAGACTTTCATGTTAGGAATCAATACTATCTAGTTTCCCTCAGATACCTGGAAAATAACAATTTACAATAAATGAAGAGACATTAGGTAATAATGAGATTTTAATGCTTGCAATTAGGCTACTTGCTGCTCACTAACTAGATTTTCATTAAATCACTCTTATCTAAAGAGATGGCAGACCACTTGAGTAAGTATTCTGGTTCTGTCTTCCCAAAGTAGGACACAAAGAATATCCCAAAAGTGCTTGGGAACATGAGGTCTGGTTAGGGGTAGTAACCGAAGTATTATTAGGGGAATGGGCCAACTGAGTCCATCAACTTGAGTATGACTGACATTAAGTACGAAGTTGAATTTGGATATCCCTGTACACAAGTCATTGAAAGTAAATATGCAGGTGCAGCAGGCAATGAAGAAGGCAAATGGTATGCTGCCCTCAGTAGCAAGAGTGTGTGAATACAGGAGCGGGGATGACTTCCTGCAATTGTACAGGGCCTTGGTGAGATCACAGCTGTGTGCAGTTTTGGTCTCCTTACCTGAGGAAGAGTATTCCGTCTATGGAGGGAGTGCATCAAAGGTTTACCAGACTTATTCCTGAGATATTAAGACTGACATATAAAGAGAGAATGGATCAGTTAGTGCATATTTACTGGAGCTCAAAAGAATGAGGGGGAGTCTCAAAGAAACCAATAAACTTCTTACAGGCCTAGACAGGATAAACACAGGAAGGATGTCTGGGAAGTCCAGAACTAGGGTCTCAGTCCAAGGATACGGGGCAGGCCATTTAGAACTGATATGAGAAATTTTTTCAACCAGGGAATAGTGAGTCTTTAAGAAGGAGTTAGATCTAATTCATAAGGCTCATGGGATTAAAGGATATGGGGAGAAACGGGGAAAAGATGCTGAGTTGGATGATCAGCCATGACCATATTGAATGGCAGAGTTGGCTCAGAGAGCTGAATGGTCTACTCCTACTCTCATTTTCTATGCAACCATTAAAACCTTATGTGCAAACTAAAAAAAAAATTCTTGATTTCGAGAATCTAATTTTTCCATTTATACTGCATTTTCTCTACAGTCTTGCCATTACTCATATTTTTCAGGCACTGGTAAAATTCACAGTGATCACGGTGACAGAAGTACCCCTGAACAAGTATGTAGTTTGATGCATTGAATCATTGAATTATACAGTATAGAAACAGAGGTAAAAACAATGACTGCAGATGCTGGAAACCAGATTCTGGATTAGTGGTGCTGGAAGAGCACAGCAATTCAGGCAGCATCCAAGGAGCTTCGAAATCGACGTTTTGGGCAAAAGCCCTTCATCAGGAATAAAGGCAGTGAGCCTAAAGCGTGGAGAGATAAGCTAGAGGAGGGTGGGGGTGGGGAGAGAGTAGCATAGAGTACAATAGGTCAGTGGGGAAGGAGATGAAGGTGATAGGTCAGG
>NC_057712.1:41731701-41760261 GCF_004010195.1 Chiloscyllium plagiosum
ACCCTCCTCTAGCTTATCTCTCCACGCTTCAGACTCACTGCCTTTATTCCTGATGAGGGGCTTTTGCCTGAAATGTCGATTTCGAAGCTCCTTGGATGCTGCCTGAACTGCTGTGCTCTTCCAGCACCACTAATCCAGTATAGAAACAGGCCCAGTGGTCCATCGCCTACCATGCTCTGGCATTTTTTAAAAATAAAGATTTACCACCCCCTGGTGAAAAAAAATTCTCAGATTTCCTCTAAACCACTTGCTTCTCCCCTTAACTGTATGTCCTCTGGTCTTAGACACATCTGCCACGGGGAAGAGATTCTCATGATCAACTCTGTGCCTCTCATAATTTTGTATACCTCACTCAGGGATCTCTGCGGCCTCCTCAGTTCCAAGGAAAACAAACCCAGCTCTTTTCAACCTTGGCAACATCCTGGTGGATCTCCTCTGCACTCTCTCCAGTACAATTATATCCTTCTGATAGTGTGGCGAGGAGAACTAAATACAATATTCTATCTGTGGCCTACTCAATGCTTTAGAAAGTTCTAACAAGACTTCTTTGCTTCTATATTCTACTTCCTGCTTAATGAAGGCAAGCATCCAGTAAAACTGTCCACCTGTGCTGACACCTTGAGGGATCTGTGGATTTGTGTAACAAATTTTGTTCTTCAGTACTCCCCAGGAACCTACCATCCATTATGCATATCTGTCTCTAATTAGACCTCCAAAATTAGAGTCAAAGAGATATAAAGCACGGAAACAGACCCTTCGGTCCAACTCGTCCATGCCAACCAGATATCCCAAACCAATCTATTCCCACCTGCCAGTACCCGGCCCATATCCCTCCAAATTCTTCCTATTCATATACCCATCCAGATGCCTTTTAAATGTGGCAATTGTCCGGCCTCCACCACTTCCTCTGACAGCCCATTCCACACATGCACCAACCTGTGCATGAAAAAGTTACCCTTTAGGTCTCTTTTATGTTTTTCTCCTCTCACCCTAAACCTATGCCCTCGAGTTCTGGACTCCCCACCTCAGGGAAAAGACCTTGACTAATTATCCTATCCATGCCCTTCATGATTTTATAAACCTCTATAAGGTCACCTCTCAGCCTCCGACGCTCCGGGGAAAACAGCCCTAGCCTATTTAACCTCATCCCATAGCTCAAATACTCCAACCCTGGCAACTTCCTTCAAGTTTCACAAAATCCTTCCAATAGGAAGGATAACAGAACTGCATGCAATATGCCAAAAGTGGCCTAACCAATGTCCTGTACAGCCGCAACATGACCTCCCAACTCCTGTACTCAATACTCTGACCAATAAAGGAAAGCATATCAAATGCTACCTTCATTATCCTATCTACCTGTGACTCAACTTTCGAGGAGCTATGAACCTGCATGCCAAGGTCTCTTTGTTCAGCAACACTCCCTAGGATCTTACCATTAAGTGTATAAGTCCTGCTAAGATTTGCTTTTCCAAAATGCAGCACCTTGCATTTACTTAAATTAAACTCCGTCTGCCACTCCTCAGCCCATTGGCCCATCTGGTCAAGATCCCGTTGTAATCTGAGGTAACCTTCTTCGCTGACCATTACATCTCCAATTTTGGTGTCATCTGCAAACTTACTAACTATACCTCTTAAGCTCACATCCAAATCATTTATGTAAATGACAAAAATTAGAGGATCCAGCACCGATCCTTGTGGCACTCCACTGGTCACAGGCCTCCAGTCTGAAAAAACAACCCTCCACCATTACTCTCTGTCTTCTACCTTTGAGCCAGTTCTGTATTCAAATAGCTAGTTCTACCTGTATTTCATGAGATCTAACTTTGCTAACCAGTCTCCCATGGGGAACCTTGTTGAATGCCTTACTGAAGTCCAGATAGATCACGTCTACCACTCTGCGCTCATCAATCCTCTTTGTTTCTTCTTCAAAAACTCAATTAAGTTTGTGTCACATGATTTCCCACCCACAATGCCATGTTGACTATCCCTAATCAGTCCTTGCCTTTCCAAATACATGTACATCTTGTCCCTCAGGATTCCCTCCAACAACTTGCCCACCACTGACATCAGACTCACCGATCTATAGTTCCCTGGCTTGTCCTTATCACCTTTTTTAAACAGTGCCACCACGTTAGCCAACATCCAGTCTTCTGGTACCTCACCTGTGACTATCGATGATACAAATATCTCAGCAAGAGGCCCAACAGTCACTTCCTTAGCTTCCCATAGAGTTCTAGGGTACACCTGATCAGGTCTTGGGGATTTATCCACTTTTATGCATTTCAAGACATCCAGCACTTCCTCCTCTGGAATATTGACTGCCTTGCAATTGTCAGGATTAAATTTACCAGCCAATCACTGGTGGACTGTAGCCCAAGACCATCCTGCCCACTATCAACAAAAGCACCAATTTTTGTGTTATCTGCTAATTTACTACTTAAACCTTCTACATTCACATCCAAATCGTTAATGTACAGAACAAATAACTGTGGTACAATGTTGGTCACCAGTTTCCAATATTAAAACATAGAACTCCACTCTTACCCTTTGCCTTCTATTTGTGATCCAGTGAGCTCTTACCTTTTGGATTTGCCTTCCATTGTGGGACTTTGTCAAATGCCTTACTAAGTCCATGTAAACTAGATCAACTGCACTAGCCTCAACAATACATTTAGTTAGCTTTTCGATAAACCCAATTGAATTAGAATCAGAGTCCATAGGGTGGCAGCAGGCCATTAAGCCCCTTGACACCGATCCTCCAAAGAGCATCGCACCCAGACACACACCCTCCCCACCCTATCCTAGATTTCCCATGCTAATCCACCCTCTAGCCTGCACATCTTTGGATTATGGAAGAAACTGCAACACAATAGGAAACCCATCGAGACTTGAGGAGAATCTGCAAACTCAACACATACTGTCACAAAGGTGGCATCAAACCTCGGCCCCTGCTAACCATTGAGCCACCATATTAGAGGATCTCCCTCTAACATATTTGCACTGACTATCCCTGATCAATCCCTGCTTTTCCAAGTATTGATTAATCTTGTTATTCACAATTGTTTTCAAACATTTCCCGATCGCTGACGTAGTACTGACTGGTCTGTAATTATCCGGTCTCTCCCTGCTACCCTTCCTGAACAAAGGAATTCCGTTAGCCAACACCATCCATCTGGCACTTTGCCCACAGCCCACGCAGTATTAAGAATATCTGCCAGAGCCCCAGCAATCTTCTTCATTGCCTCCTGTAGCAGCTTGGGGATATATCTCATCAGGCCGGGGGGATTTATTCATCCTTATGCCCACTAAAACATCTAATGCCTCCTCCTTATTAATCTTAATGTGCTCTACAATCTCACCATCCTAACTGATATCAATGTCCATAATGTCATTCTCCTCTGTGAGTACTTATAAAAAGGCCTTGTAGTTTTCCTAAGTATTTTGTGGCTCCTCTTTGCCCTTCTAATGTTCTTTTTAGGCAATCTCCTAAACTCTTTATACTTTCGAATGGCCTTCCGTGTGTTTAATGTGCTGGTTACCCTTACCTTTCACCCTCAGAGGAACATGCTGGCTCTGAGTTCTCATTATACTACTTATATAAGATTCCCACCTTCCAAATATAGACTCACTTGCAAGAAACTGCTCCCAGTCTACATTTGCCAGATAGTGCCTAATGATATTAAAATCAGTCTTCCCCAATTTAGACACTTAACTTCTGCACTGCCCTATCCCTTTCCTTAATGACTTTGAAACTTACTGAGTTATGGCCACTCTCCCCAAAATGCTCACCTACTGAAACTTCAACCACTTCACTGGTTTGACCAGATTAGATCTTGCACTGCCCCATCTCTAGACTACGTACTAGCACAAAAAAGCTCTCCTGGATGAATATTAAAATTTCCACTCCAATCCTTTCACATTAAGGCGATCTCACTTAGTATTAGCAAAGTTGAAGTCCCCTTCCACTATAACCTAGTTTCTTTCACACATTTCTGTGACTGGCCTAGATACCTGCTCCTCTATTTGCCTGTAACTGTTGGGAGGCCTGTAGTAAAGTCCCAACAATGTAATCTCCCTTTCCTATTTCTAAATATACTCAGAAGGCCTCATTTGAAGACCCTTCTAGGATGTCCTCCCTCATTACGGCATTAATGATTTCCTTTATCAACAATGCAATGTCCCCATTTCTTTTACATCACAAAACCCCCACCCCGACTGCACCTGGAATTTTGAGCTGCCAGTCCTGCTCTTCCTTCAACCATGTCTCAGTGATGGCAGCAATATTCACCATGTGCTGAATAATCCTCTCAGCTCATCTGTCTTACTCGTCAAGCTCCTTGCATTAAAATAGATACAACTTAGTTTTATAGACCTCCCATGTTCTTTATACTGCCCACGTCTTCTCTGCCTACTGGACTGCCCAGACATTCCTTCTATATCTGATTGGAGTTTGTTCCTGACTTTAAAACAACTCAGTGTCCCATCCCCCTGCCAAACCTCTCTAACAACACAAGCAAATCTCCCAGCAAAGATATTGGACCCATTCTGGTTCAAATGCAACCTGTCCAGCTTGTACGGGTCCCATGTACCCCAGAAGCTGTCCCAGTGATCCAAAAATTTAAAGTTCTCCCTCCTACATCATCCCTTTAGCCAAGTACTTATCTGACCAATCTTCCTATTTCTATACTCAAAACTGTTTGGCAGTGAAGTAATCTGGCAGATACAACCTTAGTAGTCTTCCTCTTTAATCTACTACTTAACCATCTAAATTCCTGTTGCAGGACCTCCTTTTTTACTCATGTCATTGGTACAGCCATGTCCACAACATCCGGCAGTTCACCCACCCCTTCAGAACGCTCTGCAGCTGCTCTGAGACATCCCTGACCCTGGCACTTATTCTTTAAAAATGCATATTTTTAAAATAATAATATGATTAAATTGTTATAAAACAAGTCAGTATCTCTAATATCCCTAGCACTTGCTATGAGATAATGGACAGCATCAGAACATTTACCAAAATGTGACCTAGGGTTGAATTTTACTAAAAGATGAATTTATTAATTGCAGGGAGTTTCATGGAGGCTTTCTGACTGTGAGCTCTAGTACGTTATCTCGCACATGCCTTTGCTGCTTGCCTTATTAGTTATGCATCACATCTCCATGGTGCCGCCTCAGGCTATCATGAGCTCACCAATGGCAGAACCATACACTTTTGCCAAACCTACTGAGATTCTTAGAATTTGACTATATTTGAAGCAAAGCCATGTGTTATGAGCTAGAAATCAAGCCCTGCTTTTCCCACTGTAGTTACAAAAGTTAATGTTTTTATTAAGTGTCCAATGCTCTCCAATTTACCCAATCTGCAGACTCAGGTTGACAGAAAGCAGTACTGAACCAGAACATTTTTTATTCACTCAAGATATGTGGGTTTTGTTGGCTGGGTCAGCATTTATAGCCCACCCCTAGTTGCCATTGAGAAGGTGGTAATGAGCTGCTTGTTCAGTTCATTTGGTGTAGGGATACCCAAAATGCCCTTAGGGAGAGAGTTCCAGAATTTTAACCCAGCAACACTGAAGGTAAGATACCAAATTTCTCAATCTGAATGATGAGTTTCTTGGAGGGGAACCTGCAGGTAGTATTCCCATACATCTGCTGCCTTTCTCTTTCTAGATGGTAGTAGTTGTAGGTTTGGAAGGAGGCTTGGAGTGCATCTTTTAAATAGTACACATTGGTGTTACAGAGCATCAGTAGTGGAGGGTACGAATGCTTGTGGATGTAATGCCAATCAAGTCAACTTTGTCCTGGATGGTGTCAAACTATTTGAATGTTGTTGGAGTTGCTATCATCTAGGCAAATGGGGAGTACACCATCACACTCCTGACTCATGTCTTGTAGATGGCAGACAAGCTTTGAGAAGTCAGGAGTTTAGTTATTCTCTGCAGGTTTCCTAGCCTCTGACCTGCTGGTGTAGCCACAATATTTATATAAAGTCATAGAGTTATACAGCATGGAAACAGACCCTTTCATCCAATTCATCCACGCCAACCAGACATCCCAATCTGACCTGGTCCCATTTGCCAGCATTTGACCCGAATCCCTCTAAACTCTTCCCAGACATATATCCATCCAGATGTCCTTTAAATGTTATAATTGTACCAGCCTGCACCACTTCGTTTGGCAGCTCGTTCCAAATATGCAGCGTCCTCAGTGTGAAGGTGTTACCCTTCAGATCCTTTTTAAATCTTTCCCCTCTCACCTTAAACCTATGTCCTCTAGTTTTGGACTCCCCCACCCTAGGAAAAAGACCTTGGCTATTTACCGTATTCATGCCCCTCGTGATTTCATGAACCTCTATAAGGTCAGTGCTCAGTCTCCAGCGATCCAGGGAAAAAAGCCCTCTTAGGCCATTTCAGAGGGCAGTTAGGGATGGGCAATAAATACTGGTTTAACTAGTGACACCCTGAACCTGTGACTGAATAAAAAACAAAACAATCTGCCATATTTGGCAGCTTCAGCCATTGAGATGCTCAAGAATGAGTAAAAATAATACAACGATAATTTTACTGATACTTGTTTTTTATTTCCATATTTTTTAAAAGCAAGAATACAGCTATTCCTAGGTATTCCAATAAACATTAATTAAACTGTTGTAAAACTTTCTGGTGGTCAGCAGAGGACAAAAATGTTTTCCATTGTAATTTTCAAGCATCCATGTTCATTGATAATACATTGCAGCGTGAATTTAGTTCCCATTGTTCGTGAAAATGATAAATTTACAGATGCATTTGTTGCAAACTGAGATGCCTGGACCATTAATTATAATCCTGTACCCTATGGAAAACTACCATAGAAACAAATGATACATGGGCTTATGTTAAGGTAGAAAAACTATTTTTGTAGTTTTGTTTGACCAAATCATAGACTAATATTTATTGTTCACCAACTCAGTTGCAATGGTGGAACCACTTCTCTCCAAGAAAGTTTCTTGGCAGAAGTTCCATAGTAACAGTACCAGTATACAAAATCACGATAAATACAATAAATTTTAAACATTAATAAAGCAGTTGAATTAAACTAAATCCTAGTAGAACTGTATTTTGATGTTTAGTTTCAAACCCTACAAAATTAATTTTTAGTAAGGCTTACAAAAGCACAGAAAACAGCAAATAAAGACAAGGCAAATGAGGGAAATTTTCAAAGCAGAAGATGGCATTATTTGACATTACATTTTTAGAAGCCACTTAAGCATTAATTGCAAGTGAAAATAATTAAATTGTGATTGCATTAAGCTAAAAGAATCGCTTGGTGATACAGAACCTAAACATTGCTGAAAAGACAGACATGTCACTGAAGCTTTTCATCTTGCATTTATCAAGTCAAAAGCATCAATGCTACGTTTTATATGATCACAACAATTTACATCACGGGGAAAAAAAGGATATTGATTAGCAAATAGGCTTTGATGGCAATGCCTTGGCCAAATAGAATCAACTTACCAACTAATCACCAGCTTTTTCACCTCTTGCATCAATTGTTGTGATTGTTTCAGATTTAACCTTTGTCCCAATGAACGCAAGGTGAAAATTTGGCAATGTAATATCTTTTCTGTTTTTAGTAAATATCTCAGACAGAGGACATAGACAACTTTGTTAAGAAGTTATAGACTTCATTCTTTATAATTGTTGATATCTGTTGCCGTATTAAGTTAATGGATTCAACTTTTAAAAATATACAAATAGTGCAGTACATCACACTAAAGAAGTGACCAAGATTAAAAAGAAAACAACACATACTCATGTCTCAAACAAGGTTGTACAGCAAACTCAATAATATATGTTACAATATCTGACCTCTCCATCTTTAAGCATAGCATTAAATAACAAATACAAACAATATAAATGAAACAAAAAGTAGAGTAAGAGCTTGGATTGTATATGTAGATAAAGACCTCTAATAAGCAGTCTTAGAATGCCTAATTAAAAGTTGTTTGACATAGCAGAACATGGGTACACTCATGTAAATTATCCTGAGATTTCTTTTAGGATTTTAAAAATAATAAGCACCAGACTTAGTAATATCATAAACTCACTCCAAGTCCATTCATCCAATATGGTTGATGATCCAGCTTCAATAGTTTGGTCCTTTCCTAAAGGGATCTCTTCCTCCAATTGTTCCATAGCATAGAGATGGATGACATGTTCCAGGTGGACCAGGAGGCCCAGGCCTCCCTGATTTTCCAGGATTTCCAGCATTTCCAGGTGCACCAGGCTTTCCTGGGTATCCTTCTTTACTAACTCCAGGTAAGCCCATAGATCCTGAATAAAATGAAGGATAATTTAGGATTGCTCCACCAAACAACATTATTCATGGGGTAGAAATGTCTATTTTAATGTTGTAAGTATGTATGTTCTGATGATTATCAATTATTTTCATGTATTTAGATTGGCTGCCACATTGCCTACTGCAGATGTTCCACCTTAAACCTGACACTAATTCAAACAAAGTTATAAAAATATTCCTTTCTAATTCATTTACAATTTCACTTGAAATGCCTATGCATAAACCTTCTTAGAAAGTTTATAACATTTATAACACTGGTTAACATGATTTCTTTTCAAACTGAAAGGTCATTTATAAGTTGCTTTTGAGCAACTCATGTGGAAGTTGCGAATATGGAAATAATAAAGACTTTCTGTCAGTTTACTGCACTCTGAATTGGAGATAATTGTACTAATGTATATATTCATTAATTAATTAATTTTACAATTTTATATTGGTTGAATATAATTTTTATATCATCTTGCATTTCTGCTTTATTACAACTCCTCGAATACGTTTTTTGTTTGTCTCAGTGGTTGTAAGAAAAAGGACTTCAGCAAGGCGTTTGACAATGTTCCGCATGTTAGACTAGTTAGCAAGGCTAGATCACATGAAATCCAGGGAGAGCCAGCTTTTTGGATTCAAAATTGCCTTGAAGGTAGCAGATAGAGGGGAGTGGTGGAGGGTTGGTTTTTAGACTTGAGGCCTGTGACCTGTGGTGTGCTGCAAGGATCAATGCTGGGTCCACTGCTTTTTGTCATTTATATAAATGATCTGGATGAGATAGGAGGTATTGTCAAGTTTGCGGATGACACCAAAGTTGGTAGTGTAGTGGACACTGAAGAAGTTTGTCTCAGAGTACAAATAGGCTGATGGGTTGAGGAATGGCAGATGGAGTTTAATTTAGGTAAATGTGAAGTGTTGCATTTTGATAAGGTAAATCAGAGCAGGGCTAATACATTTAATGGTAGGGTGCTGAGGAGAGTTGCCAGACAAAGAGACCTTGGGGTGCAGGTTGATTGTTCCTCGAAAAAGGAGTTGCAGGTAGGCAGGGTAATGAAGAAGACTTTGGTACACTTGCCTTTATTGGTCAGTGCACTTTTGGAATACTGCATTTAATTTTGATACCCCTGCGATAGGAAAGAAGATGCAAAACTTGAAAGTGTTCAGAAAAGGTTTACAGGAATGTAGCCAGGATTGGAGGGTTTGAGCTATAGGGAGAGACTGAATAGGGTGGGGCTATTTTTCCTGGAACGTCAGAAGCCGAGGGGATTATAAAATGATAAGGGGCATAGATAGAGTGAATAACTAAGGCCTTTTTCCCAGCATAGGGAAGTTCAAAATTAGAGGGCATAGGTTTAAGCTGAGATGGGAAAGATTTAAAAGGGACCTAAGGGGCAGCTTTTTCACACAAAGGATGGTGCCAGTATGGAATGAGTTTCCAGAGGATGTGGTGACTGGATGGGTACACGAATAGGTAAGTGTTAGACATCTATGGGCCAAATGTTGGAAAATGGGACAAGATTAATTTAGGATATTCATTTGCAAGGACAAGTTGGACCGAAGAGCCTGTTCCTTTGCTGTACAATCCCATGACTCTATGTCTAGACCAAAGAGAGCATAAGAACAGTTTTACCACTTAATTACATAATGAAAAGCTAATGCCACAGATTGGTTAACCACATTAGTTATTAGCCACATACAGGCACAAATCCATATTATTACCAGATAGAGCCAGTTTCTTCAAGCATATTGTGTTTTATGTATTTGGATAAATGAAATACGATACTCATCCTATGACTGCAACAAATATCAGTAAGGAGGAAAAACCTGTATAAGTTGAGTTTAGGTTGGCAGGTTTGCAATTATAGTGATAAATTCCATCTGTACACTACATAAATAACTGTAATTATGGCTCTAAATAATGAAATATTTTGAAAAGTGGATTTATCATTTTTATATCAATGGCAACTCCGCTGTAAGTTAAATAAGCAAAGAATATAAAATGTTGGGATCACTACTTAGTATGTTTGAAACTTGTCTACATAGCCATAGACCATATACTTCATGATACATCATATTAAATTTGAATAAATATCAGAAATAAAAAATACTAGAAGCAAAGTATAAATCAACTTTAACTTTTCAACTTCTTTAATTCACTTGTGGGACATGGGTGTCATTAGCTGACCAGTATTTAATACTCATCACTAGTTGCCCTTGAGAAGGTAGTTTTGAGCCGCCTTCTTGAACCAGTGCAGCCCACTTGGTGTAGGTTGACTCATGATACCCTTCGGGAGGAAATTTCGGGTGGAAATAGCAATGTATTTCCAAGTCAGAATGGTCGGTAGCGTTGAGGAGAACTTTTGTAGGTAGTGGTGTTCTCATGTCCTTGTTCTTCTACATGGAAGCGGTCATGGGTTTGGAAGGTGCTGTCAAAGGAGTTTTGGTGAATTTCTGCTGTTCCTTATCATCAGTAGTTGAAAGCTGGTATGCTTGTGGATATGGTGCCAATCAAGCTTTCTGGTTTGTCCTGGATTGTATTAAGTTTCTTGAGGGGTAGATGGAGCTGCATCCATCCAGGCAAGTGGGTGACAACTCCTGACTTATGCTTTAGAGATGGTGAACAGGCTTTGGGGAGTCAGGAAGTCAGTCACTTGCCACAGTAATCCTTGTTTCTGACCTGCTCTTGTGGATACTGTGTTTATGTGGTACGTTCAGTAGAGATTCTGGCAATGGTAATCTCCAGGATGTTCACAGTGCAGGATTCAGTGCTGATAACACTGCTGAATGTTGAGGGGTGGTGCTAAGATTGTCTCTTAGGGAAAGTGGTCATTACCTGGCATTTGTGTAGCCAAATATTACTTTATACATGCCAGTCCAATCCTGTTTTCCAGATTTTGTTGCATTTAAATATAGACTGCTTCAGTATCTGGGCAGTTGTGATGGTGTTGACCATTATGCAAATATCTGCAAACATCCCCACTTCTAACCTTATGAAGGAGAGAAGTTCATTGATGAACCAGCTGAAGATGGTTGAACCTAGCACACTTTCATGAGGAACCCCTGCAAACGTTCTGGAGTTGAGACTGACTGACCTCTAACAACCACAACTATCTTCTGTTGTGTCAGGTATGACTCCAACAAGTGGAGAGGTTGTCCTTGATTCCCATTGATTCCCGTTTTGCTCGGGCTTGTGAGTTCAAAACTTGGGTGCCAAGAACAATAATTGGTTTTCTGGATTAAGAATCTTGTGATAATACCACTGGGCCAAGACCTCTCCTAAATATATGTTGTTCACGTTAACGAAAAGCCATGATGTAGTACAGATTATCTATCCTTACTGATGCCTGTGGGATTTCAGTATCATAATGCTCTGTCCAAACAGCCACACTTGTGTAGACTACATTCTACATGCCTGATTGTTTCCAAGCCCTTTAGAGGATATTGTCATGGTGATGATTGACATGACTTGTGTGTAAGTGCATTGTTGCTACTTTTCACTGCTCCTTCTTTACAATGACTTCTCTCTAAATCTCTATTGGCATTTTACGTGCAAAGACCATAATATCAATGCAAATAGCACACCCAACACCTACCCTAGTCCATCCAAAGGGCAACATACTTCTACTTGTGCATTTGCTGCTGTGTTGTATCCCAAACAGGAATGTTGACCTAACTTGTGTATATATATCTGAATTTTGTTTCCATTAGAATAACTTGGTGAGAGAATAATTACCTCCTTCAAATGATGATTCCCATTCATATACCACATTCCTAGCAGTTTTATTACATCTATTTTCTATTCACATCTACATAAATATCATGAATGGGTTCTGGATACTTTGGACAGATGAGAACTGGAAACCATACCAGTGTAAACTAATGAACAGAGGAATAGGCTGGGATTATACTGAGCACTAGATATTGTGACAGGTGACATCAGGAGCGATTAATACTCCATCCATTCCAGCAAGAAAGCTCATTAGATCAAGAACCAATTAGCTACTTAGAGTTGTGCACACAAAACAGATCTTCGGTCCAACTCGTCCATGCCAACTAAATTAATCTAGTCCCATTTGCCAGCATTTGGCCTATATTCCTCTAAACTCTTCCTATTCATATTCCAGATAAGGTCACATCTCATAGAGGTTTATAAAATCAGGAAAGGCATGTATAGGTGGAATAGCCAAGTTTGTTATCTCCTTGGTGTAAAGAAATTGCCCCTCGTGTCTTTTTTAAATCTCTTTCCTCTCACCTTAAAAATGTGTCCCCAGTCTTGAAGATCCCCCATCCTCAGGAGAAGAACCTACCATTAACCCTATTTATACCTCTCATGATTTTACAAACTTATATAAGGTCACCTTTCAACTCCTATGCTCCAGTGAAAAAAAGTCCTAGCCCATCTAACCTTTCTTTAAGACTCAAACCTTCCATACCCAGCAACATCCTGATAAATCTCTTCTGAACCCTCTCCAACTTAATAATATCCTTCCAATAACTGGGTGAAGCTGGAGGGGGTTCAGAAGATATTTACCAGGATGTTGCTGTCTTTTATTTTGCCTATAACCTGCCTGAGGTCTTGAAATTCGTATCAGTATATCTGGTAATTTGATTTTGACTAGAGATGGCTTGTGGAAAATGACATCTGGGTTCTGCTGTCCTCTTCAGTTAGTTCTCAACTGCTAAATAAATTTAATCCAATATATCTTGCTCACAGAAGCATATAGCTGGCTCAGCACTGGTGTTGTTTTATGTAACTACTAGTAACGTCAACTTGCATTTTTTTGCTTTAATATCATAAATGTCAATGTGACTTACTCCTTTTTTTTGCAGGATTCATCAGTGTTTCTTCTGGCACCAACATGGGTCAGTTTTTCAAGTTAAATTTAAAATGCTTTTTGTTTATTCATGCACTATTACCATGATATAAAATCACAGAATACCTACTGTGTGTAAGCAGGCCAATCAGCTCTTCCAGCACCACTAATCCAGCATCTGCAGCCATTGTTTTTACCTTCGAGCCCACAGTGACCCTCCGAATATTTATTCATGCACTATTACCATGATATAAAATCACAGAATCCCTACTGTGTGTAAGCAGGCCAATCAGCTCTTCCAGCACCTGGTTTCCAGCATCTGCAGCCATTGTTTTTACCTTCGAGCCCACAGTGACCCTCCGAATAGCATCCCACCCAGACCCACCGCATCTCTGTAACCATGCATTTCCCGTGACTAATCCACCTAGCCTGCACATTTCCAGACATTATGTGCTATTTAACATGGTCAATCCATCTAACCTGAACATCTTTGGACTGTGGGAGGAAATCAGAGCATCTGGAGAAAATCCATACAGATACAAGGAGAATGTGCAAACGCCACACAGACAGTCACCAAAGGGTGGAATTAAACTCAGGTCTCTGGTGCTGTGAGGCAGCAGTGCTAACCACTGAATCACATATGCTGAGATGAATCCTGTGACATTTGAATAAATACACTTCAAACTTGAAGAAATGATACCTCCATTTTGTTCAATTTTACAGGCTGCTTGTACAAAAGAAACACTGCTCTCTTACATATCCAGATATAGCAGTGAAAATGTTCCCTATTGTACACAACTTTTGTTTCTAGCTGTAACATCTAACAATGCATATGCAATGGAAACCATAGTTAAGATCTGAATGTTCAAGAATAATTGACACTGAGGAGGCAAAAAGGAAAAGGAGGTGTGGTAATAAGGAATGGGATCAGTACAATAGAGAGAGGGGGATCTTTGATCAGGAAAACAAAAATTTGCTGGAAAGGTTCAGCAGGTCTGGCAGCATCTGAGTTAATCAGAAATCAGAGTTAACATTTCAGATTCAGTGACCCTTGCCCAGCACTGATGGTAGCGAGCAAAGTGTTGGTTTTAAAGCAGAAGATAGGATGAGCAGAGGAGTAAAAAGTAAATGATAAGTGGTGCGAGAGCCCGAAGAGAGAGAAGAAGAGTTGGACTAACAAAGGACTGGATAACGATCACCATGGGAGAATGAATAGATGTTAGTGGACAGTAAGGAGGTGACAGAGAAGGAAATGTGAAAGAGTTGAGAGAATGGAAACTTGCAGGTTAATGAGGTTTTCATATCTTCAAGACATCCTCAATTGTTTGACAGTGAAATCATTAATACAAAAATGACAGTCAATTAGCAAACATCTTGGTAATACAAAAACAATAGTGTAGTGAGAGTTAAATGTTGGTAAGGACACATGGCGATGTCCTCTACCATTCTTCAAATAATCCCAAGGGATAACTTATGTCCACGTAAAATGGCAGACAAGGGACTAGTATCTAGTGTCAAAAAACAGAAACTCTGGTGTAACACAAAATCAATACTGCATTCAAATGTCAGCTAGGTTCATATATGTACACTGGAGTAGGAGTTATAGAGTCAAAGAGTCAGAAAATTCCACAGCACGGAGACAGCAACTGGTCCATGCCAACCAAAATGTCCGTTCATGCTAACCCCATTTCCCTGTATTTGGCCTATATCCTTCTAATACTTTTCTATCCATACATTTGTCCAAATGCCTTTTAAATGTTGTTAATGTACCTGCCTCAACCACTTCCACTGACAGCTCATTCCATATGCGTACCACCCTCTGTGTGAAAAATTTCCCATCAGGTTCCCTTTTATACTTTCCCCTCTAACCTTAAACTGATGCCCTCTAGTCCTTGATACCCGACTGAGTGCATTTACCCTATCCATGCCTCTCATGATCTTATCACCTCTGTAAGGTCAACCCTCAGTCTCCTACACTCAAAAGAAAGAAATCCTAGCTTGTCCAACCTCTCCCTAAAACTCAAACTATTGAGTTCAGGCAACATCCTTGTAAATTTCTTCTGCACTCTTGCCAGATTAATAACATCCTTCCTATAACAAGGTGATCAAAACTGAACCCAATACTCCAGGTGTGGCCTCATCAATGTCCTCTCCCACTGCAACATAACTCCCCAACTTCTATAATCAATGCCCTGACAGATCGAAAGGGAGAGGCGGTGGCCTAGTGATATTAGTGCTTGTCAATTAATTCAGAAACCCAGAAGAATGTTCAGGTGACCTGTGCTCGAATCCCACCACGGCAGATGGTGGAATTTGAATTCTTTAATTGAATTCAATAAAAGAAAATTTGGAATTTAGAGTCGACTGACGACCATGAAATTATTATCAATTGTTGGAAAAACGCAGCCAGTTGACTAATACCTTTTAGGGAAGGAAATCTGCCATCCTTACCAGGTATGGCCTACATGTGAGTCCAGAGCCACAACAATGTGGTTGACTCTCAACTGCCCTCTGAAATGGCCTAGCAAACCACTCAGTTGTATCAATTGCTAGAAAGTCACAAAGAAATGAACCCAGATGGACTACCTGGCATCGACTTTGGAACTGGAAAAGACAATGGCAAAAACACAATCAGCCCTGTCGACCATGCAAAATCCTCCTTAGCAACATCTTGGGGCTAGTACTGAAATTGGGAGAGCTGTCTCGTAGACTAGTCAAGCAACAGCCTGACATAGTCATTCAGACCCAGACCCAGACCCAGCAGAGGCAGCAGCACAGTAGCATACAGTCAGGAGTGAGTTGCCTTGGAAGTCCTTGACATTGACTCTGGACCTACTGAAGTCTTCCTTCAACTGATGAATCAGTATTCCTCCACGTTGAACAACGCTTGGAGGAAGCACTGAAGGTGGCAAGGGTCCAAAATGTACTCCAGCCATTTCCTGACAGCAAGTGGAATGAATTGAATTGGCTGGAGACTAGTATCTGTAATGCTAGGGACCACTGGAGGAACCCAAGATTGATCATCCACTGGGCACTTCTGACTGAAGATTGTTGCAAATGCATCAGCCATATCTTTTGCACTGATGTGCTAGGCTCCTCCGTCATTGAGGATGTGGATATTTGTGGAGGCTCCTCCTCCAGTGAGTTGTTTAATTGTCCACCACCATTCACGACTGGATGTGGAAGGACTGCAGTGCTTAGATCTGATCCATTGGTTATGGGATTGCTTCGCTCTGTCTAGCACTTGCTGTTTCTGCCGTTTGGTATGCTGAATGTCAAGGGGCAGTGGTTAGAATGCCTCTTATTGGTAATAGTCATTGTCTGGCATTTGTGTGGTGTGAATGTTTGGTAGCTTCATCAGGTTGACACCTAATTTTTAGGTATGTCTGATGCTGATCCTGGCATGCCCATCTGCACTCTCCATTGAATCAGGGTTGATCCCCTGGCTTGATGGTAATGGTTGAGTGGGGGATATGCCAGGCCATGAGGTTGCAGTTTGTGCAGGAGTACAGTCCTGTCGCTGTTGATGGCCCACAGTGCCTCATGGATGCCCAATCTTGAGCTGCTAGATCATTTTGAAGTGTGTTCCATTTGCCATGGTGATATTGCCACGCAACACGATGGAGGTTCTATGTGAAGGCAGGACTTCATCGCCACAAAGACCGTGCAGTGGTCACGTTTACCTATACTGTCAGGACAGATGATTCTGCAGCCAGCAGATTAGTAAGGATGAGGTCAAGTATATTTTTTCCTCTTGTGGGTTCCTTCACCACCTGCCACAGTTATTAGATTGGTCCAAACAAGGAATAATTGCTGAATTCATGAGGTGAGGTGAGATTGACAGCCCTTGACATTAAGGCCGCATTTGATGGAGTATGGCATCAAGGAGCTCTGGCAAAACTGGAATCAATGGGTATTGGGGGGCAAACACTCCGCTGGTTAGAATCATACCTGGCATAAAGGAAGATGATTGTGATTGTAGAGGGTCAGTTATCTCAGCTCCAGGATATCTCTGCAGGAATCCCTCAGGGTAGTGTGCTAGGCCCAACAGTCTCCAGCTGTTTCATCAATGATCTTTCCTCTGTCATAAAGTCAGAAGTGGGGATGTTTGCTGATGGTTGCCCAGTGTTCAGCACCATCCGCGACTCCTCAGATACTGAAGAAGTCCATGCTCAGATGCAACAAGACCTGGACAATATCCAGGCTTGGGCTGATAAGTGGCAAGTAACATTTGTGCCACACAAATGCCAGACAATGACCATCACCAATAAGAGACACTCTAACCACCACCCCTTGACATTCAATGATATTACCATCACTGAATCCCCCACTGTCAACATCCTTGGAGTTATCATTGACCAAAAACTCAACTAAACACAGTGCCTACAAGAGCAGGTCAGAGAGTAGAGATACTGTGGCGAATAACTCACCTCCTGACTCCCCAAAGTCTATCTACTATCTACAAGGCACAAGTCAGGAGTGTGATGGAATACTCCCCACTTGCCTGGATGGGCGCAGCTCCAACAACACTCAAACACTCCAAATACCATTCAGGACAAAGCAATCCGCTTGATTGGCACCACATCTACAAACATTCAGTCTCTCCACCACCGGTGCTCAGTAGTAGCAGTGTGTACTATCAACAAGATGCACTGTAGAAATTCACCAAAGATTCTTATCCTGCACCTTCTAAACCCACGACCACTTTCATCTCAGAGGACAAGGGTAGCAGAGGCTTGGGAACACCACCACCTGGAAGTTCCCTTCCAAATCACTCACCACCCTGACTTGGAAATATACAGCCGTTTCTTCATAGTCATTGAGTCAAAGTCATGGTATTTCCTCCCCATTGACATTGTGGGCAAATGGACTGAAGCTCACCACCACCTTCTCAAGGGCAAATAGGAATGGACTATCAATGCTGGCTAGCCAGTGACGCTTAAGTCCCAAAAATGAATTTTTAAAAATCTAAATTCCAAGATCCCTCTGTTCCATTACACTCCTTAAGGCCCTGCCATTCACCATTAAACTCCTATTTTGATTTGAATTTCCAAAACACAAGACCTCATACTTGTCCATATTAAACTCCATTTGTCATTTCTCAGCCCACTTCCCCAGGTGATCAAGGTACAGCTGCAATTTCTGTTAACTTTCCTCAGTATCGTCTATTTTAGTGTCATCAGCAAACTTACTAATCATGCCTTGTACATTCTCATCTAAATCATTGATATAAATAACAAACAATAGTGCGTTCAGCCCCAACCTTTGAGGCATCCTATGAATCGCAGGCCTCCAGTCCAACAAGCATTCTTTCACTATTATCTTCTGCTTCTTACCATCATGCCAATTTTGTGTCCAATTTGCCAGCTTGCCCTGTATTCCATGCGATCTAACCTTCCAGAGCAGCCTACCATGTGAAACCTTATCAAAGGACTAACTGAATCCATATAGACTATGTCTACCACCCTGCCCTCTTCAATCTTCCTGGTCAAAGAAATCCAAGGAATTTGTGAGGCATGATCTCCCATGCACAAAGCCATGCTGACTATTCCTAATCAAACCCTGTTTTTCCAAATGCATGTATATCTTATCTTCAGAATTTTCTCAAGTAACTTACCCACCACAGATGTTAAGCTTACTGGTCTATAGGTCCCAGACGTTTCTTTGCAGCCCTTCTTGAATAATGGTACAACATTTGCTACTCTCCAGTCTTCTGCCAAGACCCTCGCAATTTCCTCTCTAGCCTCTCGTAGTGTTCTTGGTTATATTTGGTCAGGACTAGGAGATTTATCCACCTTCGTATGCTCTAATATATCCAACACCTCCTCAATTGTGATATGAACTGTCTCCAAGATATTAACACTAATTTCATATCTTTCTCCATGGCAAACACAGAGGAGAAATATTCATTGAGAACTTCGTCCATCTCCCATGGTTCTACACATAGTTGTCCACTTTGGTCCTTGTGTGGCCCTTATTTTCTTTCTAGTTATTCTTTCCCCTTTAATATATTTAAAGAACCTCGTTGGACTCACCTAGTCTCCTTAGCCAAGGCTATCTTGTGCCCCTTTTTGCCCTTCTGATTTCATTCTTCAGTAAACTCCTGTATTCCCTATATACTTCCAGGGATTCCCTAGATCCCAGCTATGTGTGCCTGAGCCACACTTTTTTCCTGGTCAAAGCCTCAATATCTTGTCATCCAGGGTTCCCTATTCCTGCCAACCTTGCCCTTCACCCTCATGGGAACATTTAAACCTTGAACTCTAGCTTTTTCACTTTTAAAGGCCTCCCACTTGCCCGTGAATCCGTTCTGTCTCAGGTGACAGCACTAAAGGGACAGTAAAAAAATGACACAAAGGAAAAGAAAGAAACAGAGAAAAAAAATCTTCAGTAGGAGGGTAGATGGGGAAAATTACTTTTTGGATGGGGATAATGTTGTTCGGCTTGTTTGGCGTATAGGGAGTACAAGTTATGGCAGGGGACAGTGATGGTGGTAGAGAGTTGTTGCTTCACGTGGTTCCCCTGGAAACGACCTGTGAGAGGAAGCTCAATAACAGAGGAGTGGTTTTAACTTGTTTAAGAAGTTATACTGGCATAGATTTATCATTGGTTTTACCTTTGGTTTTATCCAGTGCTGTGTAGCCACTGACAGTTTTAACGTTCTCTTTCTGTTGCATGAGTGTTACTCTATTCAAGTCGGCTAATACGACCAGAGAAAAGATACGAGACGGCTGGTGACCTATCGGTCAATGTTAGAAACCTATTTTGGCAGCAGCGATTATGTCGAATTCCAAAATTTCCGGTTGGGTGGGAGACCGGGAAAATAACCGCCCTGCACGGTTGTTATTGGAGACACCGTTTGCTAAATGTGTTAGTCAAACAAGGACTAGATTATCCGTTTCTACGCAAACGGAAGAGACCATGATAGTTACTCTGGCACAGCTGCCCTCTGGCAGGCACTTGGAAGCCAGTAATAAAGTCCAGAGGATTCAGGATCAAATTCGAATTGAAGGATTCATAGAGAAGGCCCCTCTAGAGTCTTGTTCTTTTAATAGCCAGACAATTTTTAATTCGAATTTTAAAGGACCCTTTGATTTTAGTCAAATTGGAGAGCCAGACAGCAATAAAGAGAAAAATGAGAGTAGGATTATTCATCCGGTTGTTAATGAGAAAGATAAAATAGAAATAATATTAGAATATCCGTTAGATAATTTTGTATGTAAATTTTGTAATAGCATTTATAATACGACGGGAATGTTTAGAAAACATTTAAAATTATGTAAAGGGATTAAAGCTGTGAGAGTTAAATGTAGTAAATGCTGCTGAGAGGGTAGTTACCACTCAGTCGCGTGTCACTATCCTAAATGTAATAGTAATATAAAAGAAAGGGAAGAAGGTAAATCATTCCAATGCGAAATTTGCCCGTTCAAATTTACAACAGCTATAGGTTTAGGACAGCACAAGAGGTACGTGCACCTTAATTTGAGAAATACTAAAAGAAATAAAGAGAAAAAAGGTAATTTGGAAAAAGTAGAGAAACGTAAAAGAGGAGTATGGTCTAACTCCGAAATAAAAATATTACAACAATTAGAACAGGAATTTATAGGTTGTAAAAATATTAATAAACTTATCGCTGAAAAATTGAAAACTAAGATATCAAAACAAATTTCCGATACAAGAAGATTTTTAATTAAACATCATAAGATTAGCGATAAAGTTGCTGGTAGAAGTCAGGAAGTAGTCCCCATTAATGATAATAGAAGTGAAGAGAATAGTGATCTAGATTTAGATACTCCAACAGAGGAGATAGTAATAGATGAATATAACCATCAAGGAAATAATAATATTAATGGGAATGTAGAATCTAAAGATGGATCATTAATAGAATTAGTAGAGATAATGGAGGACAAAATAAGTAAAAGCAAACGTATAATAAATGACTATGACAGCATTATGGATATGATAATTGGTAAATTAGGGACCAATGATGAGAGCAATAGGTCAAAGAAATTGAAATATAAAAAGGGATTAATCACTAAGCAGAAGGATAATAGACAAGAATGTAAGACGAGGGTAAACAATGCTAAAAGAAGATATAGTAGGAAAAAAGGAAAGTTTAAAGAAACACAGGTTATATATAAGAATAAAAGACAGTATTTAGCTAGAACTATGATGGGAGCTCCGGCTAAATGCGAATGTCAGCCAATCCTATGAAGGAATGGCATACAATTTAAAACTGATAGAAAAATTTTGTAATAATACTGGGATGGAGGTTAATGTAAGAAAAACTAAAGGATTCTACTTTGCTTATAAAAATAAAACCTTTATTTATAATGATAGGGTTAACTGGAAATTTAATGAGGGAAATATACAGTTTATAGATCCAGGAAGCACCGATAAATATCTAGGTGCAAAAATTGATCCATAGATTGTGGGAAGACCAATTAGGTTTTTGGATAGATAATCTTAAAGGATCTCTTTTAAAACCTGTACAGAAATTGGAACTCTTAAAAGTGTATTTTATCCCTAGACTTTATTATTATTTAATTTTATCGGAAGTATCATTAAACTATCTTAATAAACTTGATAGTATAATTAAAAGTGCAGTAAAAGAAATATTACATCTCCCACAATCCATCACAGATGGGTTTTTATATACTAAGACCTGTGTTGGTGGCCTTGCATTGAATAAATTATCTACAATTATTCCAATTGCTATTCTAAGGAAATATGAAATGCTATACAAATCCGAGGATGAAATTTTACATGCCACATTTTCATTCGACGGTGTTAGTATAGCTACAAAAATGCAAAAACTTAGTAAATTGAAAGTTTTAGAGAAGATTTGGAATCCAAATATAAATCGACAATTGGAAGAAATGGATATCACTGATGAGGAGAATAATGGTACAGAGAAATTTAGTAATAAGAACTATACCAACTGGAGGTCTATAGAACTTCAGAAATGGATGGCCTTGCCCTGTCAAGGGGTGGGCATCCATTATTTCAAGAATGATAATATCTCCAATAATTGGTTGACAAAAATTCAATATATGAAGACGTCCAAAGTAATAAATTCAATTTTATTACGAACGAACTTATATCCTACAAGGGCGTATCTTGCTTATGGAAGGCCATTTAACATTAAGAAATGTCGGCGATGCAATGATAACTCAGAAACGATTGCGCATATTTCAGGATGGTGTCCCTATGCAAAAAATATGAGGATTAAGAGACACAATAGAATAATGGAAGAATTAATAAAGTTTATCAAGATAAAAGGTTGGATAACATACGTGGAACCACGCATAAAAGATAATACTGAGAAATTATGGATACCGGATTTAATTTTTAAGAAGGAAAATCATGTTATCAAGGTAGATGTAACGATTAGAATGGACATGCAAATTAACTCACTGGAACAGGCTTGGGAAGAAAAGAAAGTAAAATATAAACATCTAGGAAAGGAAATAATGGTCCTCACAAAAGGAACAAGAATATCCTTTTATGGATTTGCGATGGGATCCCGAGGAAAATGGTTTGAAAAGAACAATGAACTAATGAAAGACCTTGGGATCGAGAAATTTAAAAATTTGCTCATAACATCACAAATCTTGTGTTATCTTTGACACTCGAGCTTTTAAGGATTTTTATGGACTCATAGGATTCTCCAGTTGACAGAATTTAATAACTTTTAATTTTAGATTGTTTTAAATAAGGTTTTAGGTTAATTTTAAACTAGTATCAATTTTAAATTAATATTTTATGATTTTAATATTTTAGTAATAAAAGTAAATTATTTTAAGTCACTGATTAAGGGCGATGGGTAATATTGGTGTAATATAATTAAAGTGCACGCAACACATAATAAATGAGAGCGGTAATATAATCGAACGGTTGAAAATCCCAGCTCATTCCTCGCTTTATTGATGATTCTGGTTTACAACATTTTATCCCATTTCCTTTAAGGTCATCTGGCTGTGGTTAGCTAGATAGGGGTATACTTTCTTCGACGAGCGATGATAAAACTCGAAAAGGGCACGATCCATTCATATGGTGAGTGCATGAAATTTAGGAAGGCTGGCTCCAAATACCTGAATACTGAATAATGCAAAACAAAAATAAAGAACTGCAGATGCTAGAAATCTGAAACCAAAACAGAAATAGCTGGAGATAGTGAGAAATGTGATCAAACTCAGACTGGTGCATTGGGAAAAGGAGCAAGTCAAACAGTCAGGAACAAAACAGTGAATGAAGTATGACTGGTAAATTAAACTGCATTTATTTCAATGCAAGAGGCCTAACAGGTAAGGCAGATGAACTCACAGCATTGTTGGGAATATGGGACTGGAATATCACAGCAATTACAGCGATATTGCTCAGGGATGGAGAGGACTGGCAGCTCAATGTGCCAGGGTATGGATGCTATAGGAAGGATAGAAGGGGGGGCAAGAGAGGAGGTGAGCGATATCTTTGATGAGGGATAATGTGCTGTACTCCAGGAGGTTATTCCTGGGAGTACTTCTAGGGAAGTTGCTTGGGTAGAATTGAGAAATAAGAAAGGGTGGATCAACTTATTGTGATTGTATTATAGACCACCCAATAGTCAGCAGGAAATTGAAAGGCAAATTTATAAGGAGATCTCAGTTATGTATAAGAATAATAGCATGGTAGGGTTAGGGGATTTTAACTTGTCAAATATAGCCTGGAACTGCCATAGTGTTAAGGCTTGGATGGAGAGGAATTTGTGAACTGATTCAGTATGTGGATGAAGGAGCAAAACTTGACTTACTCTTTTGAAATAAGGCAGGGCAGGTGACTGAGGTGTTAGTGGCAGAGCACTTTGGGGCCAGTGATCATAATAATATTAGTTTTAAAACAGTGATGGAAAAGAATAGATTGGATGAAAAAGTTAAAGTTCTAAAATATAGGAAGGCCAATTTAGACAGTATTAATCAAAAACTTACAAAAGTTGATTTGACTCGGACGTTTGCAAGTAAAGGGCAAGGCTGGTAGATGTAGGGAATGCTGGATAACTAGAGAAATTGAGGTTTGAGAAAAAAGAAGGAAACATATGTCAGGGATTGAGTGAATCCCTAGAAAAATATAACGGCAGTAAAGTATACTTAAGAGGGAAATCAGGAGGGCAAAATGGAACATGAGACATCTTTAGCAGATAGGTTTAATGAGAATCCAAAGTGATTCTACAATTACATTAAGATCAAAAGAGTAACCAGGGAAAGAATAGGGGCCCTTAAAGATCAGCAAGACGGCCTAAGTGTGGAGTTGCAGGAGATGGGGGTATTTTGGGAAGCTAGGTAAGTGATTGCTGAGCCCCTTGCTGAGATATTTGGATCATTGATAGCCACAGGTGAGGTGCCGGAAGACTGAGAGTTTGCTAATGTGGTGCCACTTTTTAAGAAAGGTGGTAAGGAGAAGCCAGGGAACTATAGGCTGATGAGTCTGACATCAGTGATGGGCAAGATGTGGAGGGGATCCTGAGGGAGAGGATTTACATGTATTTGGAAAGGCAGGGCTGATTAGGGATAGTCAACACGTTTTTGTGCATGGGAAATCATGTCTCACTAACTTGATAGAGTTTTTTGAAGAAATAACAAAGAGGATTGATGAGGGCAGAGTGGTCGATGTGATCTATATGGACTTGAGTGAGGTGTTTGACAAGGTTACACTTGGTAGGCTGTTTAGCAAAGTTAGAACACATGGAATACAGGGAGAACTAACCATTTGGATACAGAACTGGCTCAAAGTAGGACGGTTGCTTTTCAGACTGGAGGCCTGTGAGCAGCAGTGTGCCACAAGGATCGGTGCTAGGTCTGCTGTTTCTTGTCAGTTAAATAAATGACAAGATGCAAAAATAGGAGGTATGGTTAGTGAATTTGTAGATGACACCAAAATTGGTCGTATAGTGGAGAGCGAAGGTTACTTCAGAGTTGAATGGGTCCTTGAGCCAAGAAGTGGCAGATGGAGTTTAATTTAGATAAATGTTAGGTGCTGTATTTTGGAAAGACATATTGAGCAGGATTTACACACTTAATGGTAAGGTGTTAATGATAAGGTAGATCACATCCACCACTCTGCCCTCATCAATCCTCTTAATGGGAGTGTTGCTGAACAAAGAGACCTTGGAGTGCAGGTTCACAGTTCCTTGAAAGTGGAGGCGTAGGTAGACAGCACAGTGAAGAAGGCATTTGGTATGCTTGCCTTTATTGGTCAGTGCATTGAGTTTAGGAGTTGGAAGGTTATGTTGCAGCTGTACAGGACTTTGGTTTTGGAATACTGCGTTCAATTCTAGTCTCCTGCTATCGGGAGGATGTTGTGAACCTTGAAAAGATTCAGAAAAGATTTGCAAGAATGTTGCCAGGATTAGAGGGTTTGAGCTACAGGGAGTGGCTAAATTGCTGGCGTATTTTCCCTGCAGTGTCAGAGGCTATAAGGTTTATAAAATTATGAGGGGCATGAATAGCCAAGGTCTTTTCCCCGGGGTGAGGGAGTCCAAATCAAGAGGACATAGGTTTAAGGTGAGCAGGAAAGATTTGAAAGGGACCTAATGGACAATGTTTTTAATGGTGAGGGTCATGCATCTATGAAATGAGCTGCCAGATACAATTAAAACATTTAAAAGGGTACATGAATAGTAAGTGTGACGGTGCTGCTCCTTTAACAAGGTTAGGTTGTCCTTTGTTTTTTACAGAGGAGTCGTAAATGCAGAGATTCTGATGTGTCTGCTTTGGATGGGTTTTAGGGCAATTTGATTATAGCTAACAGATACTGCCTCAAGTTTTTGAGAAACACCTGTACAATAAAAGGGGAGTGGCCACTTCTCCCAGATTAGCTTCTCTCTGGTTTTACTTTGATTTTAGCAAGCTGTTTTGTTTGGGGCTGCCAGTCAGGTTTTTGAGGCTACTGGTCCAGGAAAATGCTCTGTGCTGATTCTCTCTCTTTGACATCTCTTTTGTAACAACCTGTGTTTGATTTAACCTTTTTTTGCCAAGGGCTGTTTATGGGAATGTTGCAAATATTTGCAACAGCACTACTAAGTTGTGGTAGTGTTGATTGGGTTTTCAGATGGGCTACGTTATTCTGTACTCTGGTCTCTTTTGTTTGTGTTTCATTTGGTACTCTGTAAATAAATTCTGTTTTGTTTAAAACCTATGAGTTTTGACCAGCCACATCACTCCTGTAATATCCACATACACCTGCTTAAAACAACTAGAAAATATGTGGTCTGGGCTACTTTCTTGAAATGTTTTGAGGGGATTTGGCCTCGTCCATAACAGAAGCGTTTAGAGGGTTATAGGCCAAACACTGGGAAATGAGACTAGATTATTTTAGGATATCTGGTCAGCATGAACGAGTTGGACTGAAGGGTCTGTCTCCATGCTTTACAGATCTATGACTTTAATTTCAGCATGTCTATTAGTACAGTGTTGACAAATGGAGACTGAGCTTCCTTAGCATGATATTTCTATAGTTTCACAGAAGACTGAAGTTTTCTCAACAGAACATTTCTGACATCTGCAGTCACCTGGAAGAAATCCTCCTTATAAGAAGATGAAGAGGTGAGCACTACAGTTCAAGACTTCTTTATCTTTGGATTCTTGTAGACATCTGGTGATATCTCAAGGATTTCTTGATTTGCTTCCCATAAGTGCATCTCCCAGGTTACTGATACAATGTTTCCCAAGGCCAGCATGTGCACTTTACATGGAAAAAACTCATCTATGGCATCCTTAGCTGAGATTATTCCAGTGCACTCCAGAATAGCCTTGTACCTTCTGCATTCCATAAACTTAGCTGCATCCAAAATTTGGGGAGGAATATTATTGTTATGGTTCCAATCTCTATTTAAAAACAAATCGTGGATCCTGACCCTGAAGGACACTTATCTACTGTGTGACCCAAACCAGAGGCAGCCTACAGACTTTATTTATTTGTTTCAGGAGTCTCATCCAATTCAGAGCATTGGGTAGGCTGAACTGGTAAAAGGATCAATTCGGTGTCCAAGGCTTGAAGAGGTGACAGAAGGAGAAAATGAGGACTGCAGATGCTGGAGATCAGAGCTGAAAAATGTGTTGAAGTATGGTTACACACTGTTGCCAAGCTGTTATTGTCAGGATTGGATGTCAGCCATAGCTATATGTTAAATACTAGAGGTAAGATACTGGTTAGACAGGATCTGGTCATGCACATTTTTGATCAGAGCTTTATTTAAACTCCTCAGTCCACAAACTCCAAGCAAACTGATTACTTGTTCCTCCTATAAATTGTACATTATTTATTTTTATGTACACACATCCAGTCAAGTCCTTGCATAATTACCTCTTAATTAATGTCACCATCACCTGTCCCCCAGATTCATTTGGTCTCAGGCAGGTCCTTTCGGAGATGTTTTCTAATCAGTCTGTTCAGAGACATTATTATACACTTCTAGAACCAAGTCTCCTGGCTCCAAGGTAGGGACATTACTCCAAGATAAGCACCACAATGGCCCTCAAAATCATGAATCAATCAATACACCACTCACCAAATTGGATATTTTGGCTGGATTTGAACTCGGATCAGATTCTATTGAATGATAACACTATATATAGATCTCTGACAGCTGTAGCTCAGGAGGTGTGATGAGGATAAGATAAAATTTAAAGGAAACTTCACTAGTTCCCTTGACTTGCCTTTTTGTAGGCTGCCTATAGGCATCTCTTGTGCTTCAGTACCTGTAAGGAATGATACTTGCAGCATCACCATTTTTTCCCAAGTAAACTTTTAATTGACCTTAAAAGTTATTTACAACTACTGGGAAAGTAGCCAGTGGTGGTCAGTCCCTACCTCTAGCAAGATTGCTCATAAGTGGGAATCAACATTAAATTCCTTTCTTCCTGTCTCAAAAGCTCACAACCTAAACTGCATTTGTCAACATTCATTGCCATATTGAATCCTGATTTAGTAATGTCACTATTCTTAAAACTCCTGGTCTTTTTTTCAAATACCTGCAAGGTATCATCCTTCCTGATCTCTGTATGCTTCTCCAGCCATATAATTTTCTGAAATCTCTGTGCTCCTCTAGGTCTGGCATCTTCCACACACCCAATTTTAATCTTCGAGAGAAAGTGAGGGCTGCAGATGCTGGAGATCAGAGCTGAAAATGTGTTGCTGGAAAAGTGCAGCAGGTCAGGCAGCATCCAAGGAACAGGAGAATCGACGTTTCGGGCATAAGCCCTTCTTCAGGAATGAGGAATGTGAGTCCAGCAGGCCAAGATAAAAGGTAGGGAGGAGGGACTTGGGGGAGGGGCTTTGGAAATGCAATAGGTGGAGGGAGGTCAAGGTGAGGGTGATAGGCCGGAGTGGGGTGGGGGCAGAGAGGTCAGGAAGATGATTGCAGGTTAGGAAGGCGGTGCTGAGT
>NC_057712.1:41761131-41770384 GCF_004010195.1 Chiloscyllium plagiosum
AAAGGAAATTTCCATATCCGCCACAGATTCACCTGTACCTCCACACATATCATCTATTGCATCCTCTGTACCCGATGTGGCCTCCTCTATATTGGGGAGACAGGCCGCCTACTTGAGAACACCTCTGGGACACCCGGACCAACCAACCCAACCACCCCGTGGCTCAACACTTCAACTCCCCCTCCCACTCCACCAAGGACATGCAGGTCCTTGGACTCCTCCATCGCCAGACCATGGCAACACGACGGTTGGAGGAAGAGCGCCTCATCTTCTGCATGGGAACCTTCCAACCACAAGGGATGAACTCGGATTTCTCCAGTTTCCTCATTTCCCCTCCCCCCACCTTGTCTCAGTCAAATCCCTCGAACTCAGCACCGCCTTCCTAACCTGCAATCATCTTCCTGACCTCTCCGCCCACACCCCACTCCGGCCTGCTGGACACACATTCCTCATTCCTGAAGAAGGGCTTATGCCCGAAACGTCGATTCTCCTTGGATGCTCCCTGACCTGCTGCGCTTTTCCAGCAACACATTTTCAACCCAATTTTAATCGCATTGATAGTCTTGCGATATTTATTACATTTAAAAATAATAGGAAGTCTTCACTCAAAGTTGAAGTTGTGTTCCTGAAAAGGACAACCTCAACTGAAATGGCTTTGCGTGAAACAAAAACTGAAATTGCTGGAGAAACCCAGCAGGTCTGGCAGTATCTGTGAAAAAAACAACAAACTCAGTGTTTTGTAAGATCTTTCTCAATGGGGAAAAAGAATTAAAACATTACATTTTTAAAATGAAATTTTTACTAAATTCAAATATTGATAAAAAAGTTTTCAAAATTTGTTTTAACATATATAGTAAGAACTACAATAAATTTGGAGTCAGTTGTCTCATTTGGCTGGATGGCTGTTTTGAGACCAAGTTAAAAGAAACATCAGGGTGAATAACTTGTGATAAGCTCATACAGCTTTTCTGTTCATTCACCCCCCACCTCTCAGTGTCATTTCAAAATTCCAGTGAAAACTCGTGTTGATAAGAAAACGAGTTCTACTTCCAAGTCTACTGAAATATTTAACCTGACACTTAATGCTTTAAATGCTGTTATACCTTCTCTGTATTCAATGTTTAATAATGAAAACAAAATATACTGCAACATGTTACAGTACCTGGTGGTCCTGGTAGGCCTTGCATTCCAGGGGAACCAACTCCTCTGTCACCTTTCTCACCTTTCAAACCAGGGAATCCTGTGTAAAACAATCATGGATAATAATATTAATGAATTAAAAGATTAAAATATTCTGTGTAACATCTACTACTACTACATCCAGAATACAATAATAAAAGGCTACATTGAAAATAAAAATGATTAATACTACATCTACAATAAAACCATGAAGTCAGTGTGCCTAGAATGAATCAATGCCTTGATACACCTGGAATACAACACTGAACAATACTCCTGGAGTAAACAGTGATGGAATGCTTCCCATTTTGTTGGATGAATGCAACTTCAACAACATTCAAATTGCTTAACATCACCGAGGACAATGCAGCCTGCCTGATTGATATCATTCTCACGAATATTCACTCCCTCCACCACTGCTGCTCATTAGAAGCAATATGTTTATCTACGAGATGTACTGCAGAAATATAACAAAGATCTTTAGCTAGTACCCTTCAAACCCACGATATATAACCATCTAGAAGGATAATAACACCAGATACATTGAAACACCACCACCTGCAAACTCCCCTCCAAGCCACTCAACATCCAGACTTGGAAATATAACACTTTGTTATCACTGAGTTAAAATCCCAGAATTTCCTCCCTAATAGCAGTGTGGGGATCAAGAAGGCAGCTCAGCACCACCATCTCGAGGACAACTAAGGATGGGCAATAAATGCTGGCCCTGTCAGTGACAACTACGTGTGAATTAAAACAAAAACTACACAGAGATCAAAGCAATAGAAACTGCTCGGAATAAAACAATGAGTACAACATTTAGAAAAAAGTAATGAAGCCTACATCTAAAAATAAAACAATGAACAATGTACTTAGAGTAAAAGAGTGAATACCATAGCCAGGATTTTCCCATTTGAAATTAGAGCGGCAGTGAGTGAGTTTCATGGAGTGAAATCTGGAGTAAGTCATCTCACATAATCAGGTTCTTCTCAGCTCATTAGTTTTGCAAGCTAGATGTATAATTTACTCTGTGCATTACATGGTCATTGAGATGGGTGGCCAGATTAGAATGAAAGATGAAGGACTCCTTCAATATTCTCATTAGTGTGGTGACTTCACCATGCAAGCCTGACTGTCTCCATGGATAGCATGGTAGCCTCCTTGGAGACTTGGGTCTCTCAGAATGCTCAGTGGCTGCTGGCTATGTTCTCAGTACTGCACCACATTACACTGGCCATGGATTATAGCATCACTTTAATATTCTTAAAATATACTCATTCTTGCATCTGATTTTAACAAGGGGTCCTGCACAATCTATCAAGATCGTGTTAAAAGGACCTTCAAAAGCTGGTGAATGAATTGGATCAGTTTAGTTTCGTAAGGTTTAAAAATTGCAGTCATATTGTCAGTAATAGTAAAGGCAACCAGAGATGTACAGGAATTCCTGTGCATGTCTTTATTGCCTGCATTCAAACCAGAAATGATATCACCCACTGTAACAGACCAAGACACATCAATAGAAAGTGGGACAGAACACCAGCACTTCACCGGAGGCTCACTAATGATGTTACTGAGCATGATGATGAAACATCTGAGAACAAATCCACCAGCTCAGCGAGCAAACTTACAACCTCACGTCAGTATGCCTATCCTGCCTGTGGATTTGCAGGATTTTCTAAAGGTAGAACCAGTGATAACTCCAGGGATTTGAGGCGTCTATTATACATGTTCCATTTGTCTCTTGCATATAAGAGGGCAGGACCACGGCTGTTCTGTAGATTAGTAGCTGAGTTGTAGTCTCAGACTTCAAACATTCTGTTTCTTAGCGTCTGAAAGCTGCACTGGCACTTTGAAATCAATGTTGCACTTCATCATCAACATCTGCTTATAGCCAGAGGAGGCACCTGAGGTGTGGATTTTGATGGTTGTGGTGGTGGTGTCGTTGGGATCACCTGGTGAAGTTCACAACTTGTATGTCATCATGAAGCAGGCAGAGAATGGCAATGAATTTCTGCTGGCAAGCAAATTTGAGGAAAACATTCCACAATCCCTTGCAGTTGACAAAGTTGAAGGTCTTTGTGAGACTGAAAAAGGCCATGCACAGAGATTGGTGCTGTTCCCTGCATGTTTTTTTGATTTGTCATGCACTGAAAACCATGTCTCTTGATAGATCACAGACAATAGGTGCAGGAGTAGGCCATTCGGCCCTTCGAGCTAGCACCACCATTCATTATGATCATGGCTGATCATCCACAATCAGTATCCTGTTTCTGCCTTATCCCCATAACCCTTGATTCCACTATCTTTAAGAGCTCTATCCATCTCTTTCTTGAAAGTATCCAGAGACTTGGCTTCCACTGCCTTCTGGGGCAGAGTTTCTCTCAACTCTGTTCTAAATGGCTTACCCCTTATTTTTAAACTGTGTTTTCTGGTTCTGGACTCACCCATCAGCATAAATATACTTCCTACCTCTAGAGTGTTCAATCCTTTAATAATCTTATACGTCTCAATCAGATCCCCTCTCATTCTTCTAAACTCAAGTGTATAAAAGCCCAGTCGCTCCAATCTTTCAACATATGATAGTGCCGCCATTCTGGGTATTGACCTCGTGAACCTACACTGCACTCCCTCAATAGCCAGAATGTTCTTCTTCAAATGTGGAGAACAAAACTGCACACAATACTGTAGGTGCAGTCTCGCCATGCCTCTGTACAACTGCAGAAGGACCTCTTTGCTCCTATACTCAATTCCTCTTGTTATGAAGGCCAGCATGCCATTAGCTTTCTTCACTGCCTGCTGTACCTACATGCTTGCTTTCATTGACTGAAGTACAAGAACACCTAGATCTTGTTGTACTTTCCCTTTACCTAACTTGACTCCATTTAAATAGTAATCTGCCTTCCTGTTCTTGCTACCAAAGTGGATAGCTACACATTTAACCACATTAAACTGCATCTGCCATGCATCCATCCACTCACCTCGGCTGTTCAAGTCACCCTGTATTCTCATAACATCCTCCTCAGGTTTCACCCTGCCACCCAGCTTTGTGTCATCAGCAAATTTGCTAATATTGCTTTTAATACCTTCACCTATATCATTAATGCATATCGTAAACAGTTGTGGTCCCAGCACAAAACCCTGTGGTGCCCCACTGGTTGTGGTACCCTGCCATTCCAAAAGGGACCCAATTATCACTACTCTTTGCTTCCTGTCAGCCAGCCAATTTTCAATCCAAGTCAGCATTTTGTCTCCAATACCACTAATCTCCTATGTGGGACTTTATCAAAGGCTTTCTGAAAGTCCAGGTACACTACACCCACTGGGTTTCCCCTGTGCATCTTCATAGTTACATCCTCAAAAAATTCCAGAAAATTAGTCAAGCACAATTTCCCCTTTGTAAATCCACGCTGACTCTGACCTATCCTGATGACTCATAATTTCGTCTTTCATAATTGACTCCAGCATCTTTCCCACCACTGAGGTCAGACTAACTGGTCTATAATTCCCTGTTTTCTCGCTCCCTCCTTTCTTGAAAAGTGGGACAACATTAGCCACCCTCCAATCCGTAGGAGCTGATCCTGAATCTATAAAACATTGGAAAATTATTCCAATGCATCCACGATTTCTAGAGCCGCCTCCTTAAGTACCCTGGGATGTATACCATCAGGTCCCGGGGACTTATCAGCCTTCAGACTTAACAGTTTATTCAACACCATTTCCTGCCTAACATAAACTCCCTTCAGTTCATCCATTACCCTAGGTCCTTCAGCCACTATTACAGCTGGGAGATTGCTTCTGTCTTCCCCAATGAAGACAGATCCAAAATACCTATTTAACTCTTCTGCCATTTCCTTGTTCCCCAAAATAAATTCACCCATTTCTGACTTCAAGGGCACAATTTTAGTCTTAACCTTTTTTTTTACTTTTCACATACCTAAAAAAAGCTTTCACTATCCTCCTTTATATTTTTGGCCAGTTTGTCTTTGTACCTCATTTTTTCTCAGTGTATTGCCTTTTTAGTTATCTTCTGTTGCTCTTTAAACGTTTCCCAGTCCTCTGGCTTCCCGCTCATCTTTGCTATGTTATACTTCACTTTTATCTTTACACAGCCCTTAACTCCCCTCATCAGCCACGGCAGCCCCGCCTCCCCTTATGATCTTTCTTCCTCTTTGGAATGAACTGATCCTGCACCTTCTGCATTATAACCAGAAATACCTGCCATCGTTGTTCCACTGCCATCCCTGCTAGGGTATTGAGCCATTGAACTTTGGCCCGCTCCTCCCTCATAGCTCCACAGTTCCTTTTGTTCAACTGCTGTGTGGAATTTGCACATTCTCCCCGTGTCTGCGTGGGTTTCCTCCGGGTGCTCCGGTTTCCTCCCACAGTTCAAAGATGTGCAGGTTAGGTGAATTGGCCATGCTAAATTGCCCATAGTGTTAGCTGCATTAGTCAGAGGGCAATGGGTCTGGGTGCGTTACTCTTCGGAGGGTCGGTGTGGACTTGTTGAGCCGAAGAGCCTGTTTCCACGCTGTAGGGAATCTAATCTAATCTAATCTAATCTAATACTGACACTTCCGATTCTCCATTCTTCCCCTCAAAACTTATCACATTATAATCATATTATGGGCAGAACCTACAAAGAGACTCTGGGAGGAGCTCTTCAACCACTGGGAGGAGGCATTACAGGAGGATTCTCACAATGTCCTTTCCTGTAGTGAACAGCAGTGAAATCTCTCTGTAATTTCCACAGTTGGACCTGTTCCCTTTCTTGGAGATGCTCATAATTATAGCATCTGAGATGTCCCAGCAAGCTCTCTTCCTTCCAGATGAGGGTGATGAGGTTGTAGATTTGTGACAAGAGTGTCTTTCTGCAATATGAGTAGTTCAGCGAGGATTTCAGCTGTGCTGGAGGCCTTGTTTCTCAGTTGTCAGATCGCTTTCTCGATCTCCTGCAGTTAGAGGTGTGTCGATAGAGTGATGGATGGTATATTGCGGGATGGTGTTTAAAACACCTGCATTGAGGGCTGTGTCTTGGTTGAGGAGATCCTCAAAACGCTCTGTCCAGTGGATGTTGACTGCCTATTGGTCTTTGATGAACAATTCTCCATTTTTGGTTCTCAGTGGAGTTGGTCCCTGGACTCTTGGACCATAGATGGTGTTGCCTGCACTAAAGAAGCATCCTACTTCATGGCTCTCCATGTGTTGCTGAGTCTCCAGTGCTCTTTCCATCTACTATCTATTTTTTGGGTTACAGGTTCTTTGGGATGTGACCTCATTATATTGTTCAAGTTTGCATGTTCGCTGTTCTGGGAATTCTGGCAAAGGATGACCATGTCAAGGGTAATGTGGATGCTAGAATCCTACCCTCAAACATCCTTAAAGTAATAATATATCTCCATCAACACACCCCTAGTCCTTATAAAAGTGTTGAAAGTTGGCCCAAGTATTGAAAACATTTCAGGGAATCAGGTCTGAGTCAGGTCTAGTTCCTCAATTCAGCCTTCATACCAGCTGGCCATTTTGCCATTATGTTGTATTTAATGGCTTTACCAGTGAATTCTCAGATCTGGAATGAGGAAACTTCTGGATGGTGAGTCTCTCCTCACCTTAACAATACCTCCTGTGAGACAGAAACTGATTTATTTAGGTTTCTTTGTAACTTCCACCCTCAACCAACTAGATGATGTGGCAGGAGTCCATTAGAAGTTTACTCAGATTTTCAATATCTCCAAACTGTGCAACCTGAGCAAACAAAGTCAGTCATAATTAGCTGCAGCCAAATAAAACAATTCCATATTCGACTATTTCCACTTATTTTTAGAAATATTTATGTCTTGAATTAAATGAGAGACAACAACACAGTTCTATATTATACCTTGATTATTACTTCAATGGCTATAAAGCACTTAGTTTCATTCTGAGGATGTGCAAGGTGCTATATCAATGCAAACTCTTTCTTTCTTATCAGTGTATCTCAGCCACCTCAGGTGGAATTCTCAACTCCCTTGAGCATATGGGCAATGGCAAGGAAGTTGGAAAAATACTGTGAAGTGGACAAATCAGATTCTTGCTGTTGAAAAAACATTTGGAGATTCCCCTTAATGTTTAAACTAAGAACCCTGATTTTCACTAGTTATTTACATTTAATTGTTAGCTAATTTTGCCTCATTGCTAGCAGATCCCAACTCTCCTCTCCTTTGCAAGAAACTAGAGGGTGTCAATTTCCGAGGGTGTCAATTCCTGACATGAAAGTCAGAGTAGTTATCCGGTGGCAGAAGCTCACCACTTGCATTTTTGCATTCTCAAAAAGCTTCATCTTCATTAGCAATTCCCTGGATGCTCACGGACACCGTTCTCTTCCTCTAGGCAAGTGGGCATTGCCAATCCATCAGTCTCACCACAAAGTCATGGCTGCCTTTGGAATCAAAGGACAATTACGACCTACATGCTTCTGCTAGATCACTTTGTCCGCAGGAACACACATGCATCCCGTGTCGACACAGCATGCATCCTATGTCTCAACTTATTTTCTTGGCTGTGTCACTTGACATTTCCAAATGATTCACATTACACATCCACATTTTGTGAAATGCTCTGCCAGTAAAAACAGAGCAGAGTCCAAATCTGCAAAATAAATATGAATGATTGGAACAGAATGATGTCACTAGCAGTACTGGTAGGGGTATTGCACATGCATATTTTGCACATGTTAACTGAGAGTGTTTTGAGGGTGTCAGTAATTTTCGCTTTAATTTTCTTTCTTCCTATGCACAGAACCTGTGTGTGCACAGCTTTGTGGGAATGTTGGCTAGCAGATTTATTCTCTACTTCCTCAGTACTCACTCACTTTACTTGAAAGCTGTCTATTTTAAAAAAAATATTTTTTGTGTAGAGGAGTGGCGGGCAACCTATCATAGTTTATACCAATGAATAGTCAAGGTGGTGGGATACTTTTTCCTGCATTGAGACAAAAGCAGGAACTTAGTATGATTGAAATGGATGGAAGACCAGTTACTTTCTCTCACATGAGCAGGAGAGCAGATAAGGTATCCTCAGTGAGTAGAAGAGAGCAGCAAGGGTGATTAGTTTGTGAGGATAAGTTGGGTGATATTGAGTGGCCATATGCATGGAGTACAGTGAATTGCAATCCATGGGATTTCATATGAGATGCGTGCAATCGCAGAGTTGGAGTGAGTGGTGGCCCACTGAGTATGGGGTAACAGAGGAAGACAAAGACAGCATAAACCATTTTGGAGCTCAGGGGATCTTTAACTGCATTGGGTTTTATCTGGGACATTCCATTGACATGGCTGCTACATTGATCCAGGCTGTCTGAGTGGTGTGGCTGCCTTTGCTGGTCAGCAGGAGAAAATATGGCCCTGGTTTCCACCACCCCATCCACAGTATAACAGTCCAAGATGACAAGGTGAAGGGAAGCTCATAGCTTGTAGCACATAAAGTGTTGTGGAGCTGAGATTTAAATATTATGCCAGTGACATGAACCTTGTAAAGCGGTGAGTACTTCCGCCTGTCCTGTCACACGATTCCATGAGATGTGTAATTAATAATTAATGTTATTAAAATTATATGAGAAAAGTTTGCATGGGCCATGGTGGATCATCTGCATGAATCTCACCAAAAATAAATTTATCCAATGAATGAGAAAATTCAGCCCCTATTGTTGTTCTATTCTGTGGTTTAGTAAAGTATTTAGAGAAATCCTGAGAACAAATGTTTTGCTTCTTACAACAGAGGAAAAATATTGTGGATGCTGGAAATTTTTAAAAAGAAAGTGTTACAGAAATGCAACAGATCTGGCAGCATCTGCAGCGAAGATCAGCAAGGAGGGGACATGAAAGGTCCTTAGTTGGTAGGATTAGGGAAAACCCTAAGGCTTTCTATAGGTATGTCAGGAATAAAAGAATGACTAGGGTAGGAATAGGTCCAGTCAAGGATAGTAATGGGAAGTTGCGTGTGGAGGCTGAAGAGATTGGGGAGACACTGAATGAATACTTTTCGTCAGTATTCAATCAGGAACAGGACATTGTTGTCAATGTGAGTACCGAGTCACAAT
>NC_057712.1:41771581-41803634 GCF_004010195.1 Chiloscyllium plagiosum
GGGGGTTAGGTATAGGACAGATGTTAGGGGTAGGTTCTTTACTCAGTGAGTCGTGAGTTCATGGAATGCCCTGCCAGTAGCAGTGGTGGACTCTCCCTCATTATGGGCATTTAAGCGGGCATTGGATAGGCATATGGAGGATAGTGGGCTAGTGTAGGTTAGGTGGGCTTGGATCGGCGCAACATTGAGGGCCGAAGGGCCTGTACTGCGCTGTATTCTTCTATGTTCTATGTTCTATGAAACAAACAGAGTTAACGTTTCAATATGACTTTTCTTCTGAACCCTTGTGTTTTCCTACATGATGGTGCTATTAGACTCTGCACATGGACAGACAGATCTCCTCTCACAGATGTTAACAGGCAAGTTGTGCACAGGAAGACTTTACCAATGAAAGGTGTGCACTCAGGTCACTTCCAAACTGCAATTCCAAAGTAATAAATGAAGCAGAAAAATCAGACATATAGTCATGCCTGTGAACAACAAGGACAGCATGAAGTCTTGGCACCCATCATTTGAAACTGCTTAACTGAACTGGCAAATTAAGTTATAAATTTGATCTTAACTGTGTCTGTCTGTCTGTGTGCAAAGGCTTCATGCTATCCTTGGATAATGAATTGTTCACAGGTATGACTATATGTCTATTTTTTCTGCTTCATTTAATATTTTGAAATAATAGTTTGGTGTGTTTTGGGGGCTTGTGATCAAAGACGATTGGGTTTAAATCATAGATATAAATCAGACAACCTTGTGGTGCTGCTCAGTCCTGTTATTGTTACACTATTAAGATTACATTTTTAAGTTTTGTTTAAGTTATAAACTTGATGTCTAAAATCTGTTGTTTGTAAAATCTTTCAGGAACAATTGGGCATTTTTTAGGGGAATTGAATATTTTAAATTCACTGTTCTCTGGCTGATTGGTTTGGTTTGCTAACAATGCATTGTAACACTAACATGCAAATTTCATTTTTATCCAAGTTGAAAACAAATACACTTACACATGACTGTTCTTGTAAAGTTCAGTATTGTTTTGAAGACGGTAAAAGATAAGGACATGGTAGGAGTCATAGTCCACAAAGGACCACAGGCATCTCTCTCCATTGGAGAGAGACAAGTGGTAGTGAGTAGCTTGAATTGAATCGAATTTATTGTCACATATACCAAGGCACAGTGAAAAGCTTTGTCTTGTGAGCAATATCGCCTAATTTCAATAATGAGTTCTTTGGTTTTGCTGGCATTGAGAGCTAGGTTGTTCTCAGTGCACCATTTTTTCAGGTCTTCTACCTCCCATCTGTAGTCTGTTTCGTCGCCATTTGAGATTCGACCGACTATGATGACTTCATCAGCGAACTTGTAAATGGCATTAGTTTGGTATTTGGCGACGCAGTCATGGGTATACAGTGAGTACAGTAAGGGGCTCTAGTGTTGAGTGTTAGTGACGATGAAATATTGTCCTCAATCTTCACTGATTGTGGCCTGTGGGTCAGGAAACTGAGGATCCAGTTGCAGAGAGTGGGGCCTAGTCCAAGATCACTAAGTTTAGTAATCAGTCTAGAGGGGATAATAGGTTGAAGGCTGAACTGTACTCAATGAGTAGGATTCGTATGTAGCTGTTCTTGGTGTCAAGATGTTCTAAGGAGGAGTGAAGGGCAAGTGATATGGCATCTGACGTGGATCTGTTGGTCCGACAGGCAAATTGGAGTGGGTCAAGAATAGTGGGGAGGCCTGGAGTTGATTAATGCCATGACCAGCCTTTCAAAGCATTTCATGAGCACCAAAGTTAGGGCCACTGGGCAGTAGTCATTGAGACATGCTGCTTAAGAGTAATGACTCCATGAGCAAAGGGTAAGGTGAGGAGCCAGAGAAGGACGAACTAGATAAGGACTCAAGAGAGGAAGAAATAGAAAAATATGTTGATAGAGTTAGATGAGTTTTGATGTGAAAAGGCTTGTTAACACTGACATTGAGCAGTTATTTCTGTGCTGTAGACACAATTCTGTGCAATGTAAATTATAATCATCAAGACACAGGATTACTTTAATATCTCTGCTGTTTTTAAAATGGATGAAACATTTAAAAGGTTTGCTTGTGGTCTGAAGATGAGTGACTGGACTCAAACTCTTCACTGCTTTTTCTCTCCACAGATGCTACCAGGCCCGCTGAGTTTCTTCAGAAATACTACTTCTGTTTCAGATTTCCAACATCTGCACTTTTTTTGTTTTATTTTATGCTTGTGATCTTGTTCTTTTTGGCAATAACCAATAGTTTTTTTTGTAATAATGTCCAGTTTGCATTTTTCATTCATTTTGAAGGAAAACACAGATTGAAATATGAGAATTTATTTGTGAAATGTGGACCTAACAAAAATAAAAGTGATGTATATGAATAATGAGTTGCATCTTAAATTGAATTCCAACATATTTTTGTCAAACTCACCCATGAGTCCTTGAATGCCTGGAAGACCAGGTAAACCTAAATGACCTGGTTGACCTTGTTCACCATCCAAACCTGGGAAACCAGGTGGACCTTGAAGTCCAGGAAGTCCTGGTGGTCCTTGTGGCCCTGGTGGTCCAGGTGAACCCTTGCGTATCTGACAGTGCAAACAATTTTCATTCCTTTCGTTGCGCAAAACTGAAGGTAACTGGGCTAATATGGTTAAAAATATGGAATGAAAATGATAAATCAAGAATTAAATCAAACAATAATATTGATACACGCACACATTTATACAGTACAGATAAGTAATTGTGTGATCCTGTGCTCCAACCGGGAACTGAAGAGTGCAGATTGGGAAATGCATACAATGATGGCTCCTTTTGTCCCAATCTTGCTTCGTATGAACATGGCTCACCATTCAGTTTGAGATATCAAGAAATCACTAAGTTAATGTGTAATCATCTTTAGCATCGCTGAAGTAAAATTATTCTTAATGTCAGTTTGGCTTAGTAAGTACCAGGCATGTCTAAGCTCTAAGGCTATTACTTTAGGCATGAGTATTGAATTAAGCACAAAAATAAAAAGCAACTCTTTAGTGCAGTACTGAAGGAGATTTGCATGGACAAAGGTAGACTCTGTTTGCTTAGTTGTGCTTAAAATAATCCACTGGCATTTTTCACAAAAATAGTGTTTTCTTGATGTTCTGGTCAACATTCTTCCCTCACCAAACAACAAACAAGTTAACATTATTAATTTGATGTTTGCTTATAACTGGTCAAAATGAAATGTTGTTAAAAATAATCTAAGGATTGGGAAGTTGATCCAAGATGGTATATCTGGTATGTTGTACTAGATGAGTAGTTCTAACTGAAATTGAGTTTGTTATTTCAGTTTCAATTTAACTTTCTGAACTTAGAGCTTTAAGAACTGTAAAGAAGCTGAAAATTATTCATCACTTATCAGAAACTGCCTATTGGTTGCAGCTAATTATTATCTAGCTGTAAGGGATTGCTATAAGAGGCCTGGTTTCTGTGACTAGTAAGCAGCAAAAAAATGATGTACTTCACCAGCTTTGGGACATCCTGAGATGATGAAAGACTTTACATGAATTTATGTTTTTCTTTTTCTTTCTGTAACTCCATCTATAAAATAAAGACTCAGCCTTTGCATATTGAAAAAAATCATCAAATTTAAATTACTTGTATATATTGTGATTTTCTCAAAAATGCAATTGCATTTGTCAAGCATGATCAATCCTTTATGAACCTCTGATGATTTACTCTGAATAACTCATGCCTAGTGTTCATGCTCATTTTAAAAAACTCTTTCATGGAGTGCGGGCATCTCAGGAAAGCCCAGCATATCTTGTCCATCTCTCATTTTCTTGAACTGAGCAGCTTGTTAGATCGTTTCAGAGGGCAGTTGAGAGTCAACCACACGATTGTGGATTTGGAGTCACACATAGGCCAAGCAAACAAGGATGGCAGATTACCTTCTCTAAATGGCATTAATGAACTTAATGGCTTTTAAAACTACTGATGTTAGTTGTTACATCTGCAATCAGTTTTCAATTCCACATTTACTACTGATACTAAATTCTACCAGCTACTGTGGTGAAATTCAAACCCAAGTCACCAGAGCGCTAGTCTTAGCTTCTCAATACTAGCCTAGCAATAACCTACTATTTCCTCCAGAATTTCAAGTAAACTATTATACAGCCACAACCAATAGAATCAAACTATCTTACAGTTTTCTAGATTAGCCTTTTTTTTAACCCTTTACATTTTAGAGGATCTAATATGTCATTCTGCATAATTCCTGTTCCCAAAAATTTCTTGAAAATTATATTCTTTATCTTTGCATTCTCCTACACAATGTGTTACAGAGTATGAAATCCTTAATTCCCATCCACTTATATCTCCTTATATATTTCAACAAAAAATCTAGCACTGAATTCTTTCTTAATAAAAATAGCATGAATACAAATTGTTTTTCATTAAGAACATTTTAATTAACTTTAGATTATATTAAGTATGGAACAATTAATCCTTATACTCACTTCTTATCACATCCATGCAAACCTGTCGGATGTACTCATCTGAAATGACTTTTCCCTATTAAAACAGTTTGGAATTAGGAATGAGTAACAGCATACTAAACGCTGAATTACATCAAAATAAAATCAGATGTACTCCTACTGAAATTCCTTCTGGACCGGGTGGTCCTGGTGGTCCTGAAAGCCCAGTCTTTCCTTTAGGCCCTGAATTCCCAGTTCTGCCAGGTAAACCAGGTTCACCCTTCTGACCTTTCATGCCTGCAGTGCCTGATGCTCCTGGTTCTCCAGGCTAGAAGAAAATGATGAAAAATAACAGAGATTGCATTGTAATCTATTAACATTTATAACATTTAAAAAATTATGAATTTCTTTGGGTAGCCTCTTTTGGCAGCCTACCTCTCCTTTTGATCCTGTTGAGCCTTTTGTCCCCTGAGAAAATAATTAAATTATCAGTGTACATAATTTAACAATAGACCCAAGTCAAAGAACAATCAGATTTGTGACCCCCGTCTGTGAAATGCAAATGGCCAAGCTTAAATATTGCAGTATCACTTTATGTACTGATTTAATGCAAATGACTTACTAATGTATTACCCAAAATTCAATTTATAACTTGGGAATAATATTGTCAGTTTAAGTTACAAGTGCCTTATGGCATGAGAACTGAAATGTGTGGTGTTAATAATCGTAATTTCAACTACTTATTATTACACTAAAATTAGGGTTGGTTAGCTCAGTTGGCTGAACAACTGGTCTGTGATACAGAGTAACATGAACAGCATGGGTTCAATTTCTGCACCAGCTGAGGTTAGCCTGAAGGACTCTCCCCTCACTTGAGGCATGCTGACCGTCAGGTTAAACCATCACCAGTCATTTTTCTCTCTTATGAGAGCAGCCCTATGGTCTTGTAGGACTATGGAGACTTTACCTTTTATTGCACTAATCTATCAATTAATTTATGTTTCTCTATAAGGCCAATAACTTTGATAACATACTGGGAAAGCATTATTTTCTTTGTAAGACCTCCCAAAAAGCACATCATTATGAATGTTTTACTTAATTTGGTAACTATTATTTTTGAGAATTCATTCCTCACTATTATGTCAACTGTGAGTGTGATTGCTTGATACAACTGAGAATACCCTTGTTAAATCAGACTGTCCTTCACTACAAATTCATGGCTGGATAGAAAACCAAAATTATTTTAAAGTGCAAAACTTAGTCATTTTCTTTGATATTTTGAAGATAGTTGGAAATAAATAAGCACATATCAAATAGTAGACAGAATTCAACATTATGAAAATAACTCAATCAGTTTGGACTTGAGAAAGACAAATCAGAATGTTTTCTTAATGATCAAAGATTGTGAGCCATGGAGGATCAAAGCATTTTGGGTGTCTATAAATATAAACTATTTAAAGCTAGTATGTAGGTACAAGAAGTAGTAAAAATGTATAACAGAATATTGGCCTCTTTCTCAATAGAATTGGAAAACAAAAATAAGAAATTGATGTTTCATTACACAAAGCATTGGTCAGACCTTTCATGAGTAGTGGATTTAGTTTTGAAAAAATGAATTGAAGGAGACACAGCACACATTCACTAGAACTATAATTTCTAAGGAAATAAATTAAAAGGATTGCTATGCTCTTGAGTTTAGAATCAAGGTGATCGATTATACCAAAATTCAGCCAAGTGTCAATTTCAGGGAGTTGCATGGAGGATTTCTCTTTGAGAACTTGAGCAAGTTTCCTCAGGCTATTTTCCTCAGCCTGCTTAATTAACATCATTTCTATTGTTCCCCACTTGTACTGCCAGGCCCTCCTGAGTTTCCCAGAGCCAATTTTGATACAAAGTTGTGCACCAGGTCAAGTGCTGTCAGTCATGAACTGTCCTTTACATTTCCCATGTGTAAACTGCCCCAAAGGTGCTAAAGAAATGGAAATTCCCTCCTTTGCTGACATGGAACTGGAGATCCTGATTAATGAGGTGGTGCGGAGGAAGTCTGCCCTCTTTGCTCAGGGCCAGCAAAAGAGGCCACAACACAAATTGTGCCAACCTGGTCTGAATTTGTTACCAATGTCTTTGCAATGTCCATGTTATGGAGAAGTGTTCAGCACAGCTGCAAGAAAGTTAATGACTTTGTGCGCTTCACAAGGGTAAATGCCAGCATTTTCTCTATGTAATCTCACATTCACTCTAACTTTGCTGATGCACTCAGCTCCCATCAAGGCACATAATCTACCTTAGTCACTATTGCATGCAACATCATTCCTCACTCACTCTCACTCACCTGAACCCCTCATACTAAGGCTTCTGTGTTGTCTACTCACTCGCCTGGGATGCCTCACCACACTTGCCCCAACAGCACCAGCATTAACAACTGTGCCAGCCTTATGCATCTCACCCAATTCAATCTTTTGTCTCATTCCAGGAGAAAACAATCTACTATTGGCTGAGGAAAGCCAAGACGGGTGATAGGATACCCAGCATCCATGTCCTCAGCCCCTAGAAGGTCAGATCCTTACCTTAGTGGGAAAGGGTAGAGGTTGGCCCTTGTGTTGATGTTGAGACCTCCATATCCCATCAACCAAGTAACAATTATTATTAAGTGCTGTGCTACTGTCCCATTAGTCCTCCAACTCTGGGGAAGAACCACAAATCTCACAGAGGGTGAATAGCAGGGTACCTCTACCAGCTCATATACAGATATTTTGGTTGATACATTGTGCAAATTAGAGTTGAGACCACAGACTGGTGCCATACCTCCGTAAGCAGCAGATGAAGAAATGCCCCACATTGTTAGCACTCAGAGCAGTTCTGGAGGAACCTTCAGGAGGAAACCCTATGGAATTGGCCATAATGTCATCCAAATGCACAGGTATACACTCTAGCATCAGGCAAGTTTGTCAGAGGCACTGGATAAATTGACACAAAAATTGGAGGAATCTATTGAAGCTATTTGAATCATGCTACCTCTGACATGTGAGTATGTAGCTGTCTCCATGGAAAGGTTTTGGCAGGTTCAGTGCACGCAGTGAATGCTAGATATGTGTCAGACTATGGTGTAGGGGTGCAAGGGCATTTGGGTAGGACACACTTAACATGTTTAGCCAAATGCCCCTGAGGTAACCAGTACAGAACTCAAAGTCATGTCATGTACTCTCTTAATCAAAGCCAGAAATATGCCTTGTTCAATCGTCTCTCATCTTTATATGTTGAACTGCCCTTCTTGACAATTATTATCACCTCTCCATCCCAGCATACTGCCTCCAATCTCTACAATTGACTTCCCCTACCACAGATAACCCCCCCTTGACTGATATCTGTGCAGCTCCCTGACTGACATGCTGAGGATCTCCAGGCTGATTGAGCTGAACTTACAGGGCTGACAGTGGTCCACTCCCTAGACTGCGGAAGAGTGAATCCGCTTAATCAGGTCGCCTCAAACTGTAGTCTGACTGTGTTAAGCTCCTGGACCGATATCAGGTTCTACCCTTGATATATGATGTTGTTAACCTCTAGTTGAAGGTAGTCTTCCTTCACCTGCCTGAGGATTAGTCCCTTTAGATTATGAGACATGGCTAATTGGTTGAAGCACATTCAGTGTATTTGCCTTGTATGCTGCTGGCAGTCAGGGGAGTAGGCATAAATTTGACATACAGCAACATGTTCAACCCCTTGACTAATCACTGCTGGCAACGATTATAAGCTGCCTGGCTTTGTGTCTGCACTAAATAGCAAGGCAAGACAGAAGCAATGTGAGCCTTAAAATTCTAAATGAGGCAACAAATTGCTAAATATAAAAATAAGGGAGAGATTCTATAGGCATCCATACAGGTGCAAAGTGAGTGATGGCTCAGAAGCCAAACAAGAAACCTTTACCTTGGTCCAATCCAGGACGTGGGTGCTTGCCCCTATGCACATATACACCTGGCAGCTGCATTAAGATGAAAGGTGCTGGTGCACTCTGAAGTGCAGTACTGAAGTGCAGAACAGCCCTGTAAATGCATCGTTCATGTGTCATGATGATGCAGTGAGGCTGGTATGTGTCTGATGCCAACCTCCATGGATGAGGTTTCGGGCAGTAACCCATGGAGCGTAACCAGAGATGTTGGGGATTGCTGTTCGAGTTGGAGGCCTGGAGAAGCAAAAGGTGAGCTGGATCTGTCACGTACTTACTCTAACTTTCATGTCAGAAATTGTTGCCATCTAGTTTCTCTCCAATGTGGGAGAATAGGAAATGTGTATCGATGAGGTAAGATTATATATTAATGGCATGTAAATATACTTGCCACATTTCCCAACTGACCCACCATTGACTATGTTGTTCAGGAGTTGGGGAGATTCCACTAAGATATTTTTATGACAAAGGAATTGAAAAGGTTAACTAGAGAATCTATTTTGGCTGTTTGGGAAATCTGGAGCAACAAAGTTTAATTGTACTTTTTAAAGGTGAATCCAGGAAGCACCTCCGCGCCGGAGTTCTGGGTATTTGAAGTTTCGAGACTAAAATTGTTGGATTTTTGATAAATAAGAATATTGATAGGGAATAAATAGAGTAAATGGAGTAAAGTTACACATCTGCAATGAGCTAAATGATTAGCAGAACAGACTCAAATTCTGAATGGCCTTTCCCTATACCTACGTTCCTAATGAAAATTAGGGACTTAAAAGATAGATAGATAGATAGATAGATAGCTAAACAGATAGATAGATAGATAGAAATTTATTGATACTTGTATTTGGGAAAACACAGCAAATGGCATACAGTTAATGGTAGTTGTCTTATCTCTAGGATAGGGGATTTCAAGACCGGGGCACATTTTTAAGGTGAAAGAAAAGAGATTGAAGAAAGACATAAGAGACACATTTTTTTATACAGAGGGTGGTTTGCATGTAGAATGAACTTCCTGAGGAAGTGGTGGATGTGGGTACAATTACAATGTTTAAAAGACATTTGGATGGATACATGAATAGGTAAGGTTTGGAGGGATATGGGCCAGGAGCAGGCAGGTGGGACTAGTTTAGTTGGAATTATGTTCAACATGGACTGGTTGGGCCATACTTCTGTATGACTCTATGTGTTTGTTGCCACAAAACAGCATTATTTAATTACATTAATTATATATGAAAAAAGAGACAAAGTTTAGACAAATATCCTTTTTTGTTCATTCCACAGCTTCACTGTTTCATGAATTGGCCACTGTGGAAGACCAGGAACTGTCCAACTGCTGAGGACTGTGGGCCTCTTTGAAGCTACCAAGAACCAGGAGCCTGTCAAAACTTTCAAAGACTAGGGGGCTGTCAAAACCACCAAGGACTGGGGGTCCATTGAAACTGCTGAGATGAGGGAGTCTGTTGAAATCGCTGAGGATGGGGCTGATCAAAACTGCTGAGGCCTGGGGCCAATCAAAACTGCTGAGGCCCGGGGCCGATCAAAACCGCTGAGGCCTGGGCCCATCAAAACTCCTGAGGCCCAGGGCCCATCAAAACTGCTGAGGCCCAAGGCCGATCAAAAGTGTTGAGGCCTGGGGCTCATCGAAATTGCTGAGGCCTGGGCCCATCAAAACCATTGAGGCTTGGGGTTGATCAAAACCGCTGAGGTCTGGGGCCCATCAAAATCGCTGCGGCCTGGGCCCATCAAAACTGATGAGGCCCAGGGCTGATCAAAACCGCTGAGGCCTGGGGCTCTCAAAACCGCTGAGGCCCGGGGCTGATTAAAACCGCTGAGGTCTGGGGGCCATCAAAACCGCTGAGGCCCAGGGTCGATCAAAACCGCTGAGGCCTGGGGCCCATCTAAAGTGCTGAGGCCTGGGCCCATCAAAACCGCTGAGGCCCAGGGCACATCAAAACCGCTGAGGATCACAAGCCTATCGAAACAACCAAGGACTGGGGGCATGCCAAAACCACCAAGGACCAGGAATTTGTTGAAACTGCTGAGGATGGAGGCCTGCCAAAACTGCTTGGGATCTGGGGCTGTCCAACTGAAACATCAGTCGTAGAAAGAAAAAATGATAAATTTGAGCCAAAAGTAAATTAAGAACTAATTAAAAAAAGGATGCAGCCAGTCAGCCAAAAGGGAGTTGCGGGCCACGAGCTTGAACACTACCTAACCTGTTGTCTCTGTCATCTCATAAAAATGTACATACATAATACATTCATCCATACTTCAAAGGGTAAATAATTCTTGTGTATTAGTACAGCTTAAGAGATTGTGCTGTCGGTACACTTAAATAATTTCATAACACTCCAGGAATAACTTTGGTAGAAGCAGGAAAGAAGTGTCACTTTATTATCAGTAACCAATTATTTGATAATGTTCGGTGTCACTGTCTGGAATGTGATAATTTTGTGAATTCTTGTTCTGGCAATGGTGCTTGTTGATAATCCATGCTGGCTATAATCTTCTAGTCATTCATATTGAAACTTTGACAAATGCACCTGAATTCCAGCATTGACCATGATTTCAGCAGTGCTTTAATTTGCACAAACAGAATACACAACAGCGTGTAATTACACAGCATTCTAATGCAATAAAAAGTTTCAGGGTACTTCATTGCAGTGTGTTAAATTAACATTTCATACCAAGTCACGTAGAAGACAGCCAAATGTTTATACGAAGTTTTAAAGAAAGTCTTGAAAGAGTATAGAGAGGTAGAGATGGAGAACATAGATCTCATGAACAAAATTGGGTTGCAGGGAGCATGAGAGATTATAGAGGGGGAACTGGAGGAAAAAAAGGGACCTCAAGTGGGGCTTTAGAGATCTGTTGTTCAGAATAGTAAGCCCAAAAGGTTAAAAGAAAGGGAAGAGTGGAAATGGAAGTGATAGGCTTGGTTTTGGAGTGGCAGCCAAATACTCATGTGATTGAACATAGGGAAAAGTCAAGTTATCAGACTATATATTGAGGAATATAAAACCTTGATAGTAATTATGAGATAAGAGACAATAGAGGGAGGCCATGAATAAAATTAGAGCTCTATGAAGGATAACTGCAGTGTAGGTAGGGTGGAATGAGCATGCAGCAACAGTGAATTGGTCAAGTGCAGTGTCAGGAATTGCATAAGAAGTCACAGAGTTCTAAAGTGTAGAGTATTGGTGGATGCTCTGATGGAGTTATTTCTGTAGAAATGAAAATCCAGAAGATGTACAGAATCAATTGCAATTCAGAAAGATGATGGTGAAGTTTGAGACCACCACAAAATCCAGAGGTGACCGTGATTTGTCTTCAGCCCAGGTAAATGAGTTTCTGGCCAGGAACCATCTGGAGTTGGAAATCAGATGATGTCCTTTACTGAGTGTCATGGCAACCCCCTGATGGCCATAGTCCCTTGACTCAACTAAGGACTACTTATTTTAGACTTTCAGACTTGGCAATGAAGTTGAAGCATGTGCAGGATGGTTGCCATATCAGCTTCTGGCATATGCCGTTGGTGTAACATTGATGTAGCATGGAAACATATAGCAAGGTGACCACCTTCTTCACTGCTCAGTACTGGCAACCACAACAAGCTGCCTTGCTTTCTGTTTGCACTAAAAGGACAAGCAAGACAAGTCTACTGTGAGCCAGTAAGTCTGAATGAAGTGGTAATGGGCTAAAAGGCAAGGCAAGGAAGGGACGCTTTGAATTTCCAAGAAAGTGCAAATGAATGAGTATTAAGAAAGGAAAATAAGAGCCTGAGAATGTACCATGTTCTGATACATGCAATGTTTGTAAGTCAACCATGTTTCGCACCAAGATACAGAAGTATTGAAATGCAAGTTGTCAGTGAGCTCCAAAATACGATTGTGAAGTGCTGAATTGTACGATAAGGTAGTTGGTCGTTAAGATATGCTATGGTGATGTCCTTTGGTATTGTGATGTTGCTGATTTCAGTATTTCATGCCCTGAGGGGATATTGGGGAATGACAGCCAACATGGGACCCAGAGAAGCACTGCCAAGCTGCAGCTGCCTAGTTAACTGGCTCCGACTTTCAGAAGTTGGGAAGTACAACAATCTAGTTTCTCATTCGGACCTGGGAGATTTGCAACCTGCTTGGAAATTAGGTGAGATTAACCAGCAATAAGACAGAAATGTATGAAAATAGATTCCTCTCTGCTTACTAGTGGGATTCTCATCTTGTAATTGAAAACTTAAATGGAAATTACATTTCTCACTATCGCGAATTGCATTTTTTCATTCTCACTGTATTTTTGTTAATTTCTCACCATTGCTCATGCTGCTCAAGGGCTCAGAGTCCAATGAGTTTATGCACTTGTTAAATACGTAAGATTTTTTCACAACCGCAAAAGTTGTCTTACCTTCACCAAAGGTGTCCTGGACCAAATCCAAACGGATACCAAACCTCTCCAAAAGCGAAGTATAAACAAACCTTCAATACTCACACTTTACAACATCTGCATTCCTACACTCCCTGTGTCCCACCCATGCAATCTAACACACTCAATCATCCCTAATAGCTCATCTTTTCCATGCCATTTACACCCCACTAACCATCCTCATGGCCATTCATACACCTGCGTCAGAAGTGCCAACTTCCTCCAAACACTCTTTCCCCTTCATCTGCCTGCCAATTCATTGAATATATTCAAACACACGTGCACACATAATGATTCTTGTTTTATTACTTAAGGCTCTGTATTAAAGTCTGCACACTATACAGAAAAGCACACTCATTCATAAAAAAAACACATTTTGATACTCCTTGACAGTTCTTAATAGTTAACACTTGTTGACACTTCATGACAGTTCTTGAGAAGCCTTGATGAGTTGGACAGTTCCAAGGGTTTGTGCAACTTTTGCACACAATCTGTTCCACAGCTAATAGTCCCAGAGGGAACCTGATCATCATCAAAGAATTTCTGACCCCTTTCTATAAGGGGTTGGGGACCATATCTGCAGGACCAGCTCAGCTCTCCAAGGGCTATCCTCGCTATGGAGGAAGCAGACCTGCTGTTACCTGGTCTAATCTCTACACTCTGGTTCCGATATCAAGGACTCATTCTGAGTGAAGGCAATGGGTCATTTAAAGGGCCAGGTGCTTCAAGGAAGCATATACATGTGAATTACAAACTAGCCCTGATCCTGCTTTCACAAAAATTAGAAATGGCAGGTTGTGGCAAGACTTGGGGTATTCCTAACTTATTTTGGTATTTTCGCCTCATTTAGATACCCTCTGTCATGATGAACATCCAGGCCTGAATGTGTTTTGATCTTCGGCACAGAATGATTTCCGGTCACTAAGCTGGTTTCTGGTTGTCTCATTCACCTTAAAGTCTGCATCTTTGATTAATATAGCGTGTATCTTTGATAGTTATAACCTTTTAAATCCTTTACGCCATAGAAATTTTAGGATTTTTTATCCATTAATGATGCATATAAATGTAAGATTTTGTTAATAAATTACTTATCTTGAGCTAAAATAAAACCTGAAAATGCTATTTTAAATTTCTAGTATTTTACTTCAGTAATTACCTTGATCACAGTGTGAGATTATTGCTGTTTTTGTATAGGAATGTTGAACAAAAACTTGATCAACCACATTTTTATATGATTATATACGAAGACACACCAAGGGAAATACAATCAAAGGAAAGGTGAGAGTAACTAATGACATCAAGGCTTCATTTGACTGATTGTGGAATCAAGGACCCTTAGAAAATCTGTGGTCAATAGGAATCGGGGAAAACTCTCTGTTGGTTAGAGTCAGGTGTGGCATAAAGGAAGATGATTGTGCTTATTAGAGCACCATCCTCAGAATGGTGTTGTGGGTCCAAACATCTTCAGTTGCTTCATCAATGACCTTCCCCTCATCATAAGATCATAAATTGGGATGATTATCAATGATTGTACAATGTTCAGCACCATTCACAACTTTTCAGATATTGAAGCAGTCCATGTTCAAACGTAATAAGATTTGGTCAATATCCAGGCTTGGGCTGACAAGTGGCATGTAACGTTTGTGCCACACAAGTGCTAGGTCATGACCATCTCCAACATGAGAGATTATAACTATTTCCCCTTGAAATTCAATGGTGCACTGTCACTACCTCCCACATTAAGTATATTCCGGGTGTTATCAATGATTTGACACTGAATTGGACCAGCCATTTATTATTATGGCTACAAGAGCAGGTCAAACACCAGGAATTCTGTAGAGAGTAACTCACCTCTTGACTCCCCAAAACCTGTCTATAAGGCACAAGTCAAGAGTGTGATGGAATACTCATAACTTGCTTGGATGAGTGCAGCTCCAACGATAGTCAAGAAACTTGACACTCTCTTAAAAAAGTAGTCACCTGATGGTACCACATCCACAAACATTCACTTGCTCCACCAATGATGCTTAATAGCAGCAGTGTGCACTATCCACAAGACGCAGTGTAGAAAATCATCAAGGCTCCCTGAACAGTATCTTCCAAACCATGGTCACTACCATCTAGAAGGACTGTCTTTGAAACAGATACATGGGAACACCACCACCTCCAGGTTTCCTCTAAAACACTTGCCACTCTGATTTGGAATACTATCGCTGTTTGTTCAGTGTTGCAACTTCATAATCCTATAACTTTTGCCTTAATGGCATTGTGGGTCTACCTACGAAATGGACTGTAGCAATTCTGGCAGTCAGTTTCCTATCACTTTCTCAAGGGCAGGGGGACAGGCAACACATGATGGCCCAGCCAGTGATGCCCAAATCCTACAAATGAATATAAATGAATATAAAGAAGATGAGTTAGATGTTACCTGTAGTCCTGGAAGTCCTGGCTGTCCTGATAAACCCTTGTAACCCTTTTCAAAAGAAATAAGAATCATTATTACAAAGAGAACTTAGTTCCAATGTCAGTAAATATACAACACAAAAATTGTAATTTTAGAAATATGAAACTCTGACTTCACTATCTAATAATTTTAATTGGGATGAACATTGAAAGACTGCCAAAGTTACATTTTTACTCATTACCCACTAGCTAATAAATATTCATATGGGATTTGAAAAACTTCTAAGAATCAGTTGTTTCCATTGTAGTCAAATCTACAGTAAATATTTAAGAGAATAACTGGATAGAAGATAGTATTTTAATTGTCAGTGCTTTCCAAAAGAAATACAAACGAGACTTGTAAGAAAAACGGAAGTAATTCATAAACTCATCACATTTTGGAGAGAGTAAAATTCTTTAGTCTGGATAGATTGCATTATTAACTAAATTATAGAACAATAACAATTTGTTAACAAGTCATTACAAAAGGGAGCTGGAGAACAAATTCTTATATTTAGAAAGAAAGGTAGTTCAGGAAACTATTGACCAGAACCATAGGATGTGTATTTGATAGGAAATCCCAAATTTTGTCTGCCAATACTGGCAATGCATTTGGCATTCACTGTTATTGGATGCTATAGCTATCCAGCAATTTCTGGTCTGTACTGTGGCGCGTAAGTCCAGACGTTGTGGTGGGCTTTCCAAATTTACTCCGTATCTCCACTGTTGGACTGAAAATTTAAAACACAAGTATTGAACCAGTATTAGGGATAACTGCCCATTAATTATGTAAAAAATATTAAACCTTCTGTGAAATGAATCATACTGAATAAATCAGACTTAAAGTGTTTCTATTGAAACAGCCTTTCCTAAAGTATTTGTGGAGAAAGTGAGGTCTGCAGACGCTGGAGATCAAAGCTGAAACTTTATTGCTGGAACAGCACAGCAGGTCAGGCAGCATCTAGGGAACAGAAGATTCGACGTTTCAGGAAGAAGGGCATGTGCCCGAAACGTCGAATCTTCTGTTCCCTAGATGCTGCCTGACCTGCTGTGCTGTTCCAGCAATAAAGTTTCAGCTAAAGTATTTGTGGTACAATGACTTATAAGCAACACCCAAAACTTCCTGCCATTTTTGCCCACAGAACACAAAGAACAATACAACACACAAAGGAACAGGTCCTTTGGCTATCCAAGTCTGCGATGCCACATTTTGATCTTCCATACTAAGACTGTCTTCACTTACAGAATCCTTACCCTCTTTCCCTTCCTATGTATTTGTCCACGTGCCTCTAGAATGCTGCTATTGTGTCTGCTTTCACCATCTCCTCTGGCTATACGTTCCAGGCACACACCACCTGTGAAAAACTTGCCTCAAACTGTGTTTTAAACTTTCCCACACACCCTGAACCTGTGTCCTCCAGTAATTGACCCCCCTGCCCCCCCCTCCCCCCAACCCTGGGGAAAAGCCTCATACTTTCCACTTTAACCATGTCATTCACAATCTTATAAACTTCTATGAGGTTGCCCCAGTAAAATCTTGTGTTCCAGTAAAATCAAACCTAATCTAGCCAATCTTTCTTCATAGCTAAAATCCCCCATACCAGGCAACATCTTGGTAAATCGTTTCTGTGCCCTCTCCAAAGCGTCCACATCCTTCTGGTAGTGTCCTGACCAGTCTGTACTTAATATTCCACATGTGGCCTCACTGAAGTTCTATAAAGCTGCAGCATCACTTGTCTATACTTATAGTCAATGCCCCTTCCAAAGGGGCCATGATGTGGAGGTGCTGGCGTTGGACGGGGTGGACAAAGTTAAAAATCACAAAACACCAAGTTATAGGCCAACAGGTTTATTTCGAAGTACGAGCTTTCGGACCGCTTCTCCTTCATCAGGTAACTAGTGGGACAGGATCATTAGACATACAATTTATATCAAAAGATCATAGCGTTATGCAACTGATACAATATATTGAACAAACCTAGATTGCTGTTAAATCTTTTATCTTTTAGAATGGGTTGCAGGTATTGAATCACTAATATGTAAATCCCAGAACTCCTTTCAAGTCACATTCCTGAGATAACATAAGGTTTTATAAACAAAAGTGACATCTTAGCTCAGACAATACATTAAAGGTGTGAGGTTACAGTCTGTCTGTATTCCAATCTTGAGTCAGATTGGTTCTATTTTCAAAGTAGGAATTTATAAAATTTCACGTGGATTGTCTGCCTGCAGATTGTGCGCTTTTTGAACAAAATAGAATGTATCTGCATATACAATTCTGTAAATGCAAATTCACCCTACAGTCCTATATGTGTTTGTGCGTGTATGTGAGGGAGAGAGTGAGAGAGTGTATGTGTGGGAGAGAGTGTGAGCAGGTGCGTGTGAGTGCTTGTGCGCGCTTGGTACAGTGTGACAGAGTATAAGTTTGTGAGAGGGTGAGCACATGGGTGAGAGTGTGTGGGGTGCATGCGTGTCTGAGAGACAGCGTATGTATGAGAGAGGGTCTGTGTGAGTGTGTGAGCATGTGTGCTTGTGTGGGAGTGTGTGCGTGAGAATGTATAGTGTAGTGGGGTCACCTGTAGTGTGAGATGAACCCAAGGTCCTGGGTTAAGGCCACCCTCATGGGCACCAAACTTGGCTATCAGCCTTTGCAGAGTGGCCGAGCAGAGGCTGATAGCCACATTTGGAAATATAACCAGTCTGACTCAAGATTGGAATACAGATAGACTCCAACCTCAGATGAATTGATACCTGCAACCCATTCTAAAAGATGAAAGACTTAACAGCAATCTAAGTATGTTCAATATATGGTATCAGTTGCGTGATATGATGATCTTTTGCTATAAATTCTGTATCTTATGTCCTGCCCCATTAGTTACCTGATGAAGGAGCAGTCTTCCAATGAAGGCAAGCATGCCAAAAACCTTTTTTACTACCTTTTCTGCCAGCAATGCCACCTTCAGTGATCTATGGATCTGTACACCCAGATCCCTCTGCATACCAATACTCCGAAGAGTTCTGCCAATCACTGTAAAATTTTCACCTGTACTTGACTTTTCAAAACACATGTTTCTAGACCATAGAAGTCAATGGCAGGAAGAAAACTGATCTATTTTCACATGGAATTTCTTGTCCCTGGTAGTGATGAACTTGGAGGCCGAAAAGGCACTTACTTTCTATTTGGTGGCTTACTCAAACCGCATTGCCTTCAAGCCTCTACTATAATTAAATTCTGGATGGGAAGATCCATTGTCAAACTGGTCTTAAGTGGCTAGTTAAGAATCACTGAAGAGTCTAAGCCTGATGTCGTAGAATTAACCCAGCTACATGATGGCTGTCACCATGCCATGTGTAAGACAGTTGTTACGCTGCCACTAACTTGTGTGGGGTAGGGGCGAGATGTATTGATCAGAGGAAACGAGCACCTGATCAAGGGACTGAGTACTGATCAGAGGAGTGGCCACTTGGAGTCACCACCTTGTTTCCAATCCTCTCTGAGATTCTCACCCTGAGAAAGCACACCCTCACCGAGCTCACTTAGCTTTGTTCATGATTGAGGTACTCAACTGAGAGGGGAATGGGATATGCAGCTATACTTCTTCCTCATACCATAGACTGGTCTCATTAAGTTATAGAGTCCTGGTTCTAAGGAAGGTCCATGAGTGGCCTCACCACCACCGCATTAGGGTGTGGTTCAGCGGGACTCTCTGGAAGAGGTAGAGGTAACTGAGTCTACAGCTTCTTGATCAGATCCCCAGGTCTGAAGAAGATTTCTGATCAACAACTGAAATTCTTGCCACCAGGATTGTGGTATGATGTGTATACTTTGATTTCAGGTCAACCGTGAATAATGTTGCTACCTGGTAACAGCAAAATCTAACCCAACTGTATCCTTATTCAAATATATAACAGAAAAGTATTTATAAACTAAAAAAAATTGAGATTAAATTTCATGTTTGATCTGTCTTAACTGAATGCTTGCCTAGAAAACAAAATATAACAAGTAGTAATCAGCACAGATTACAAAAAAGGAAAGTTATGTTGCACTCATCTTAGTGAATGCTGAAGAAATCATAGAGTAGTACAGCAAATCTGTTCTATAACACACCACGTAGTACACTCACACAAACATACAAATTAAGACAAGGTGTAAGCCCCTTGAGCCTGTTCTGCCATTCAATAAGATTACAGCTGATCTTAATACTCCACATTCCCATCTATCAAGTACTTTAGATGGGTCAGTTTTTGTCCAATGTGTGCAGGAGGGTTTCCTGACACAGTATGTAGACAGGCCAACAAGGGGCGAGGTCACATTAGATTTGGTACAGAGTAATGAACCCAGCCAGGTGTTAAATTTGGAGGTAGGTGAGCACTTTGGTGATAGTGAGCACAATTCGGTTATGTTTACTTTAGCAATGGAAAGAAATAGGTATACACTGCAGGGTAAGAGTTATAGTTGGGGTAAGGCAACTATGATGTGATTAGGCAAGATTTATGATGCATGGGATGGGGATGAAAACTACATGGGATGGGCACAATTGAAATGTGGGGCTTAATCAAGGAACAGCTACTGTGGGTCTGTGATAAGCATGTACCTCTCAGACAGGGAAGAAGTTGTCGAGCACGAGAGCTGTGGTTTACTAAGGAAGTTGTCAAGTGGAAGAAGAAGAAGGCTTATGTTAGGATGAGATGTGAAGGCTCAGTTGGGCACTTGAGAGTTACAAGTTAGCCAGGAAAGACTGAAGAGAGAGCCAAGAAGAGCCAGGAGGAAACATGAGAAGTCATTGGTAGATAGAATCAAGAAAAACCCTAAGGCTTTCTATAAGTATATCAGGAATAAAAGAATGACTACAGTAAGATTAAGGCTTTTGCCCGAAACGTCGATTTTACTGCTCCTCGGATGCTGCCTGAACTGCTGTGCTTTTCCAGCACCACTCTAATCTAGACTCTGGTTTCCAGCATCTGCAGTCATTGTTTTTACAGTAAGATTAGGGCCAATCAAAGATAGTAGTGGGAAGTTGTGCGTGGAGTCAGAGGAGATGAGGAAGCGCTAAATGAATATTTTTTTGTCAGTATTCACACTAGAAAAAGACAATGTTGTTGAGGAGAACACTGAGATACAGGCTACTAGACTAGATGGGATTGAGGTTCACAAGGAGGAGTCATTAGCAATTCTGGAAAGTGTGAAAATAGATAAGTTCCCTGGGCCGGATGGGATTTTCCTAGGATTCTCTGAGAAGCCAAGGAGGAGATTGCTGAGCCTTTGGCTTTGATCTTTATGTCATCATTGTCTCCAGGAATAGTGCCAGAAGACTGGAGGATAGCACATGTTGTTCCCCTGTTAAAGAAGGGGAGCAGAGACAATCCTGGTAATTATAGACCAGTGAGCCTTACTTCAGTTGTGGAAACAGTTATTAGAGAGACGATTTATAGTCATCTAGAAAGGAATAAGTTGATTAGTGATAGTCAACACAATTTTGTGAAGGTCGTGCCTCACAAACCTTATTGTGTTCTTTGAGATGGTGACCGAATAGGTGGATGAGGGTAAAGTGGCTGATGTGGTGCATATGGATTTTAGTAAGGCATTGGATAAGGTTCCCCATGGTAGCTATTGCACAAAATACAGAGGCATGGGATTGAGGGTGATTTAGCAGTTTGGATCAGAAATTGGCTAGCTGAAAGAAGACAGAGGTTGGTGGTTGATGAGAAATATTCATCCTGGAGTTGAGTTATGAGTGGTGTACTGCAGGATCTGTTTGGGAGCCACTGCTGTTTGTCAGTTTTATAAATGACCTGGATGAGGGTATAGAAGGATGGGTTAGTAAATTTGCAGATGACACTAAGGTTGGTAGGGTTGTAGATAGTGCCGAATGATGTTGTAAGTTACAGAGAGACATAGATAAGCTGCAGAACTGGGCTGAGAGGTGGCAAATGGAACTTAATATGGAAAAATGTAAGGTGATTCACTTTGGAAGGAGTAACAGTAATGCAGAGTACTGGGCTCATGGTAAGATTCTTGGTAGTGTAGATGAGCAGAGAGATCTTGGTGTCCATGTACATAGATCCCTGAAAGCTGCCACCCAGGTTGATAGGGTTGTTAAGAAGCCATACGGTGTGTTAAATTGTATTAGTAGAGCGATTGAGTTTTGGAACCATGACATCATGCTGCACCTGTACAAAACTCTGGTGCGGCCGCACTTGGGTGCATTGTGTACAATTCTGGTCACCGCATTATAGGAAGGATGTAGAAGCTTTGGAGAGGGTTCCGAGGAGATTTACCAGATTGTTGTCAGGTATGGATGGAAGGTCTTACGTGGAAAGATTGAGGGACTGGAGGCTATTTTCGTTAGAGAGAAGAAGGTTGAGAGGTGACTTAATTGAGACATATAAGATAAACAGAGGGTTAGATAGGATGGACAGTGAGAGCCTTTTTCCTCGGATAGTGATGGCTAGCACGAGGGGCATACCTTTAAATTGATGGGTGATAGATATAGGACAGATATCAGAGATAATTCCTTTACTTAGAGAGTAGTATGGGCGTGGAACGCATTGCCTGTAACAGTTGTAGACTTGCCAACTTTAAGGGCATTTAAGTGGTCATTGGATAGACATTTGGAGGAAAATGGAATAGTGTAGGTTAGATGGGCTTCAGACTGGTTTCATAGGTTGGCATAATATCGAGGGCTGAAGGGGCCTGTACTGTGCTGTAATATTCTATGTTCTATCAGTAATAACTTACCAACCGCGGTATTATCAAGAATCCAGCTACCTCCATATTAAAAATATTAAAGACTGTGCTTCCATTACTTTTGGAGGAATAAAATTCCAAAGGCTTGTGACTCTCTGCGAGAAAAAAATCTTCCTCTGTGACTTATTTTTAAACAGTGATGTTTCGTTTCTATATGAGTCCATAAGAGGAACATCCCTTCCATGTGCACCCTCTGAAGACTTCTCACAGTTTTATATCTTTCAATCAGCTTACCTTGTATTCTTATACCTTTCAATCAAGTCACCGAATACTTTTTCAAACTCCAGTGAATACAAGCCTAGCTTGTCCATTTTTCCTTAAAAGAAGCTGCCAGGTATTAGCCTCCTGATCTGATTACTGAGATAAGACCATATGTATTCATGGAACAAGTAGCAGAATAAATAATGATTTGCTATAAAAGCAAAAATAGATTCAGGTTGTAGAACAGGCTGGGAATTGGTGTTTGACAGATTGCTGCTGAGATCACAACTGTTCAGAATTTACATAAAGACTTGGACTCAGGAATTTTTAAAAAATTCATTAATGAGGTGAGGGCATCACTGGCTGGGACAGCATTTATTGCCTAGAGGGCATTTAAAAGTCAATCACAATATATGGTCTGGAGTCACATGTAGGTCAGAATAGGTAAGAATGGCAATTTCCTTCACTAAAGAACATTAATGAGCCAGATGGGTATTTTTTCCCAACAACAATCATCATTAGACTCTTAATTCCAGATTTTTATTGAATTCAAATTCCACCATCTGCCCTGTGTGGGATTCAAACTCAAGTCTTCGGAACATTACCTAGGCATCTAGATTAACAATCCAGAAATATTCCATCTGGCCATTGCCTTTTGTAATCGGAATACAATTGCAAAATTTGATGATGATTCCAAATTCTGATGTATAGTTAATGTTAAGAACCATAACATAATATGTGAAGATATTATTAAAATTGTGAATTAATGTGTAGCTAGCAAATAAATTTCAATAAGGATAAATGAGAGGTTGTGGAATTGGTAGCTGAATAAGGAGGCCACTCTATTCTTGGAAAATAAAAGGAGAAAATGAATTGAAGAGGACTAATACACAAATAAATAAAGATTGCCCACTAATTGTGTATAAAATGTGGTGATAAGCTGTGTTCTTGAACTGCTGTAGTCCTTGGGGTATATGGACATTCACAGCTCTGTTAGGAAGGAAGTTCCAGATATTTAAAAGAGTGAAGGAACAGTGATATAGTTCCAAATCAGGATGATGTGTGATTTGGAGTGGGTATTGCAGCTGGTGGTGTTTCCTTGCATTTTACACCCTTGACTTTCTAAATGCTAGAGAAAATAGGTTTGGAAGTTGCTGTCTGAAAATCTTTAGTGAAATACCACAGTGCATTTTGTAGATGGTACACAGTGCTGTCACTGGGCATTATCAACCTCCTGGGGTTACCACTGACCAGAAGTTGAAATGGACCAATCATATAAGTGCTGTGACTGCAAGAGTAGGTCAGAGGCTGGGAATTCTGCTATGAATAACTGACCTCCTTGCTTCCCAATGTCTGCCCATCATCTACAAGGCAGGGATCATGGGTGTAATGGAATAATTTCACTCATCTTGGACAGATGCAGCTCTAACAATATTCAAGAAGCTCAACAACATCTAGGACAAATTAACCTGCTTGATTGACACCTCATCCACCAGTCTAAACATTCATTCCTTCTGTCACCAATGCACAGAGGCAGCAGTGCATAATGTCGACAAGATGCACTGCAGCAAATCATCAAAACTCCTTCCAAGTCCCCATACCTCTATCAACTAAAAGACAAGGACAGCAGATTGCTGGTAACACTACCATAGTGTCATAGAGTCTTACCACTTTTGAGTTTCCTTTCAAATCTCACACCATCCTTATTTGGAACTTCACTGCTGCTTGTCGATCGTCACTTGGTCAAAATCTTGGAACTCTCTCCCTGCCAATATTGTGACTTTATCTACGTAAAACAGACTGCCTCAAATTAAGAAGGTGGGCCACCACCACGTTCTCAAGGACCGAGCCAGTGATGCTCACATCCAATTAAAAGCAAACACACCTGTAGAAAAAATTCTTACTTCAGAATGGTAAGAATATGGAACCAATGACAAGTAGTTGATCAGTCAAGTGGAACAGATGATTTTATTGAAAGTTAAGTAAACACAGGTAGGAAAAATGAACAGGAAGTTATGATGAAAAGGTGAGATGAAGTGGGATAAGAAGGCTTGCACAAAGCTCATGTATTAGTTTAGATTTGTTGAGCTTAATGTTCTCTTAGGTTGCTCGGCATTCTCTGTAAGAAAATTCTACATTACAGCTATGTGTATATGATGTTCATCGAGGAAGGGCAAATTTATATATGTTTTATTGTCTGTTTTTCACTCTGTAAGGGGACTTTTAAGACAAGTTGCTTTTTGTAGGACCTGGTGTGCACAAATTGGCAGCAGTGGCTACAATTAAAAAATACTTACTTGGCAATAGAATGCTTTGGGATGTCTTGAAGTTGTGAAAAGCACAATTTAAATGCATAAGTCTTCCTTTCATTGTGTCATTTTTACTGAGTATTGTACATAGCAAGGATCAATCAGGGTAGAAATGCTGTCCATTTAATTCAAGTGTGAATTGATTTGTGAAGAGAGTTGGGAAGTCATGTTGAGGTTGTACAGGACATTGGCGAGGCCTCTTTTTGGAATACCGAGTTCAGTTCTGTTTATCCAGTTATAGCAAAGATATTATTAAGCTGGAGAGAGTTCAGAAGAGATTTCCCAGGGTGTTGCCTGGAATGGAAGGTTTGGGTTATAAAGAAAGGCTGGATAGGCTGCGACATTTTTCACTGGAGGGTAGAAAGTTCAGAGGCGATCTGATAGACGTTTATAAAATAATAAGGGGTATTGATAGAGTTAATAGTAGCTGTCTTTTCCCTAGGATGGGAGATTTAAAGGCTAGAGGACAAGTTTTAAGGTGAGAGGAGAGAGATATAGAAAAGACACGAGAGGCAAATATTTTACACAAAGGGTGGTTTGTATATGGAATGAACTTCCTGAGGAAGTGGTGAATGTGGGTACAATGACAATGTTTAAAAAACATTTGGATAGGTACATGATTAGGAAAGGTTTGGAGGGACATACACCAGGAGAGGCAGCTGGGACTAGTTTAGTTTGGGATTATGTTTTGGCATGGACTGATTGGACTGAAGGGTCTGTTTCCGTGCCGTATAATTCTATGACTCTACAAGAAGTATAGTATTAAATTGATTGAGTGGTAGCAATCTTTGAGGTCAAGTCTTGCTACAGATTAAACCACACAGTTGAAGTTTCTGTATTATGATGCGGGGTTGATATCCAGAAGGGTGAGTCACACGTAATAGAAGTGGAATGGTCTTGCCATCTCAGCCTTAGACAGCAGAATATCAAAGGCTGAAATTCTAATTTTCTTTCTGGAGTTCAGAAATTTATGTTGGTATGTTTCTGAGTGAGGTCCCCATCCCCAGGGGAAAATGGTCAATCGTCCTGAATTTAATGGGATAGCCTTTTCATTAGAAGGGGAAGTGATTTATTTAGATGGAAGAACAAGGGGCCACAGTGTCATGCCGATTCTGATCACTTCTTATTTTTTTATGTAACTTGTTTTTGAATCAACCTATTCAGAGATGTTATTACACACCTTGGGAACATGTTGGACTCGAACCAGGCCTTCTCGCGCAGGGGTAGGGACACTATACCACAAGAGGGTGGGGGGTGCTGGTGGGACTGGGGATAATACTCAAGAAGTGTGGTCCAATTTAAATAGACAACTGCTGCAATTACTGTGACTGCAGTCTCACTGACCCAATTGCTGTACTACTTGTTGATTAGAAAAGGCAAAGGGTTGGAACTGGAACACAGCTTCCCCTCACTTTGTTTATGAGGATCTGGTGACACTTTTGGTGGCAGTGAGGATGAAGAAGGAGATTTTCTTTATAGACAATTGCAGAAAAAGTTCAGCCTTTCCTTCAAGCAGGGCTGGTCAAGGTGGTGGATACTGTGACCAGTCAGAATGCAATCAGGAGGAACTGAGTACAGTGCCGGAAAGGGTTCAATGACCTTTTCTCTTTCTGGCAAGGTGTGGACCATGCCAAACCCTCATGATAATCCTCAAAGTACTCCAAGCACATACACACCAGCTGAGGAGGATGAAGGCACTTGTGGCTCTTGCACGTGGCAGAAATGTATATCCGAGATGTCTACTTACCCTTCGGGATGGTTCAATTCTATATTTCTTTTGAGGACCTATCAGCACCATACAAGCAGCTTCTTACCTCAACAAGTCATTGATACTGGCAATGGAACTAGCAGTGCCTTATCTCTGTTTCTCTCTTTTATTCTTGAAGAAGAAAGCAGCACACAATGCCCAGAAAAGGAGTCATACAGGAAGAGTCATTATTCTATAAATCATTACTATCATACAAGAGGAAACATTAAAGATCTCCAGTATAGCTGATCGTAAGAAAGGCAGGGAAGGTGAAATTGACATCCTCGATGAACATCATGACTAGAAACTGAAAAGCATAGATTATGTGTCTCTATTGCACCCCAATCTATCTGACAGCATGCTGAAACCTCAGCACTGCAGAGACTTCTGCTCTACAAGGCTAGTTTTTACAATCTTTTTCTGTTTCTTCCACACATTCAAGGTAGCACAACAGATTACTGTTTCTGCACTGGGCCTAGAACTGCCACTAAAGTCTTCATAGTAATTATTATTATACTTTACATATACATCCTCCATCAGTACAGATGCAGTCACCTTGGTGCAACCTCACAGATATATAGATTGGGCACCAAGTGATGAGTATGTCACGGGTGTGCATGAGGAGATGGTAATGATGGAGCTGTGGAGAGACTCTTTGCAAGAAGACACTCCTTGCAAGAAGCTCAAGTGGGAACCAACACAGGACCTCAGCAGTCATAAGAAAGGAAACCAGCAGCAACAGATGCGTTTCCATATGTTGGAGTTCACTGGTATGAGTACAGTGGCATTAATGGGATTTTAGTGCATGACCTTTTTTTGAGAGATTGGCTAACCACATGGACAGCCATATGTAATAGCACTTGGAATACATGCAGGAAGCATGCACTGACAATTTCAGACTACCTGCTAAATCCTGAGCAGTCAGTGGTGCTGATGGTACAGTAATGTTTGGAAACAATGCCAGTTTATTCATTTGGCATCCCCTTGTAGCCAACTAGAGATAAGGATTGAAGCAGTCACAGAGAAAGATGAGAGTGTCACCCTTTATGTCACCATCAGTGACCTTAGCCCCTTGTCATTGGGCCCTGCTGAACTCATGTGCCCTCAGTCAGAAACTGCCCCAACGTTAAGGCAGGTGCAGTAAGCTCGAGAGATTCCACAATCTGCACCTCAATGTTCAGGACCATCAGTGTGTGTATTGCAGTATCCCCCAAGGCCAGAAGAGGAACCCTGTAACTTAGGGCGGCACGGTAGCACAGTGGTTAGCACTCCTGCCTCACAGTGCCAGAGACCCGGATTCAGTTCCCGCCTCAGGTGACTGACTGTGTGGAGTTTGCACGTTCTCCCCGTGTCTGCGTGGGTTTCCTCCGGGTGCTCCGGTTTCCTCCCACAGTCCAAAGATGTGCAGGTCAGGTGAATTGGCCATGCTAAATTGCCCATAGTGTTAGGTAAGGGGTAAAGGTAGGGGTATGGGTGGGTTGCGCTTCGGAGGGTCGGTGTGGACTTGTTGGGCCGAAGGGCCTGTTTCCACATTGTAATGTAATCTAAAAAAAGAGCGGAGGTCACTACGACTGAAAAGAATATGAAGTTGGTCACAGGGTTTCTCTTTTTGAACAATAAAATAATGACATGAAACCAGATATGTGAACTTCCTTTTATTAATGGTGAGATAGAAAAGAGGGATAAAGTAATGAAAGACAGCAAGGGCTCTTCAGCAGGGAAAGTGAAACCTCTGTACATTTGTGCACCTCGACTACAGGTATCAGTTGAGATATTCAAGTTTGTATCTTCAATGGAACTGCTCTCACAGGTTGCTAAAAGCAAGTTCTAGACTGCCCTTCTGTCAGAACGGCTGTACTGAAAAATGTATGTATTAGATAATTGCTGACATTAATGTCATCTTGATTAGACCCTTGAATTTAGCATCGAGCTTGAACAACTTCCTGTACACCTCTGTGTTCTGCATCGTCCTCTGCCTATTTCTTTTCTACCTCCTCCTCCTCCTCTTCCTTTGATGAGCTGTGCTGATCTAGCACATCACTAGCACAAGGTCTACACTTGTCTGGAGGACCATGTTATGGAAACAGCAGCAGATCATCAGAATTCAAAAACACTGCATAAGAACTTAAGAAGTAGGAACAAGATCTCCCCCTTGAGCCTACCCGGTCATTTACCAAAATCATTGCTGATCTGTCCAAGGCCTCAACTCCCCTTTGTGCCATCTCATCATACTCCTCAACCTCACAATATTTCAAACATTTATCTACATCTTCTTTAAATATTTTCAGTGATGTAACCTTCACAGTTCTCTCTCATAGCCTCATTTTCCAGCACTTGACTGATAGCAGTGCATGCCTTCTTAAATGTTATGAAGGTTTCCGCAACTGTTACCCTTACAGGCAGTGAGTTCTAGATTCCAACTACCCTCTGTGTGAAAACATTTTTTTCTCACATCTCCTCTAAATCTTCTGCCCCTTATCTTAAATGCATGACCTTGGTCACCGATTTCTCCATCAGGTAGAAAAGTTTCTTCCCGTCAACCCCATCTTTGCTCCTTATAATTTTATCCATCTCAATAGAATAGACTTCTAGACACTCATTACCCTCTGAGAGAAGAAATTCTTTCAAATCTCAGTTTTAAATGAGAGTCCCCTTATACTGTAACTATCTTCTAGTTCAAAATTCCCCCACTAGTGGAAATATCTTCACCTCATCTACCCATCTAAAGTCCCTCAGACTCTTCTTTATTTCAATAAGATCCCCTCTCATTCTTCTAACCTCTAATCTATTTAGCTATTCTTGACAAGTCAATCCCTTCGTTGCAGGAATCAGCTCAGTGAATCTCTTTTGAACTGTCTCCAATGCTAGAATGTTGTTTCTTAAATATGGGGACCAAATCTGTAAAGAGTACTCTAGATGTGGCCTTGCCAATACAGGACTACCCTAATTTTGAACTCCAATCTTCCATCAATAAAGATCAAAATTTCATTTGCCTGTTTAATTATTTCCTGTGTCTCCATGCAAAACACTACCCAGAACCCGCTACGCTACATTTTTCGGAGTCTCTCCACTTAAATAATAGCCTGCCTTCTGATTCTTCCTACCAAAATGCATAATTTCATACTTAAACTTCAGCTGCCAAACTTTTTTCCCATTCATTCAACCTATCTAAATCACTTGCAGATTCCTTATATCCTCATCACAACATGCTCTCACAACTATTCTGGTATTGTATTTGGACATATTACACACTGCCCCCTCTTCCAAGTCATTAACATACAGTAAATAATACAGGCCCAAGAATTTATCCTTGTGGCACCCCACTAGTTACATCTTTCTAAACTGAAAAAAACCCATAATCCTGAGTCTCTATCACAACTTATCAGATGTCTTTTGGAATTTCAAATACACTACATTTAATGGTTTCCTTTTATCAAGTCTCATAAAGTCATGGAGATCTACAGCACAGAAAAGGCTTTTCTGCTCACTGCATCCTCGCTGATCAGAACCACTGTAATCCCATTTTCCAGCACTTGGCTGATCACATTGCATGTCTTCTTAAATGTTATGAAAGTTTCTGCATTTAACACCCTTACAGGCAGTGAGTTCCAGACTCCCACCATGCTCTGGGTGAAAATACCTTTTCTCACAACTCCTCTAAATCCTCTGCCCCTCACCTTAAGTGCATGCTCCCAGTCATTGATTTTTCCATCAAGTGCAAAGGTTTCTTCCTGTCTATCCTATCTATGCCCCTTATAATTTTATCCACCTCATCATGTCCCCTCTCAAACTCCTCTGCCCTAAGGAAAACACCAGTCTGTCAAAATTGTCCAGCTAGGCAACATCCTGATAAATCTCCTCTGCACCCTCTCCAGTGCGGTCACATCTGTCCTATAACTGCACACAATATTCTAGCTGTGACCTAGCCAACATTTTAAAACTCTGCTTGTTATATCCTCAAAGAACAATTTGTTAAACATGATTTCTTGAAACCTTGATGATTCTGCTTGATTGCATTAAATATCCTGTTCCTGCTCCCTTAATAATAGACTGTATCATTTTCCAAATGGCAGGTGTTAGACTAACTAATCTATACTTTCCTGCTTTCTGTTTCCCTTCCTTCTTGAACAGAAGCATTGTATTAGTGGTTTTCCAAACCACCAACCCTCCCAAAATCCAGTGAGACCAGGAATATTTTATCTGACGTCTCCAATATCTCTGCGGCCACTTGCTTAAAACTCTTGTGTGCACGTTATCAGATCTTGATGACTTGTCTCCTTTAAGTATTATTAATTTGTCAAATACTCTGTAACCATGATATTTCCTCCAATTAGTATCTTGCATATCTGTTATCTTTAGGATGTTTAGACTATCCTCCATTGTGAAGATTTATGCAAACTATTAGTTTAAATTATCTGTCATTCTCCTCTTCCCCTTTATGAATTCCCTTGTTGCATCCTCCATTTACATTTTCAACTCACTTTCACATTAAAGAGCCTTAGAAGGTTTTGCTGTTTGTTTTCATATTTCTTGTGAATTTACTTTCATAATCAATTTTCTCCTTCTTTGTTACATTTTTACTTATCTGCTGTAGGTTCTTAAAGAATACTTAATTTTCTGGTCTACTAGTGGTTTTTGCTGCTTTGTATTACTTTGCTTTTGATTGGGTACACTCTTTGACCACCTTTATTAACCACAAGTGGTTCATCCTTCTCATAAAGTCCTTCTTTTTGATTGGAATACATTTTGTTGAGCATGCTAAAATATCTGCTTCAATGTCTGCCATTGCTCAGCCACTTACTTTTCCCTTGGTCTATTTTCCAAACCAGTTTCAGACAGCACTTTCTTCATTCCATCGTAATTGCTCTTACTTAAATTAAGGACACTGGCTTGAAACCCAGATTGTTCTCCTCAAATCTGAAATTTTATCTGGCAGTGATAGCTAGCCCCAACAGGATCCTTATCTACTAGATATCTTATTAATCCAGCTTCATAGCATAATTCTGCTCCTAGATAGGTTTTGCAATGTACTGCTCGAAGAAACAATCCTTGATGCACTCTCCAAATGCATCTTCTATGTTACCCTTGTCCCTTTGTTTAGTCCAGTACAGTCACAATGATTGCATTCTTGTGCAATCCTGCATTATCGAAGAATTGCGCTGTAGAAACAGTACTTAAAGCGTTGGTGCTGGTAATCACATTACAGCCAACACACGTTTTAAAAGTTCATGTTGTAGATACAGCGTCCCCAATTCGTCAATCATGTTGCAATGAACTTGTGCTGATGAAATGTGAATGATAACAGAACAACCGATACATATGCAGATTAGTTCCTTCTTAGATGCCTTCATTATTTTTGGATTTATACTCAGCCTTACAGTGCTGCAACTCTTTGAGGGCCCATAGGCAAGCCCCATCCATGACTTTTTTTCCTTTACTATTCCTTATTTCTACTCAAATGGATTTCACATCATAATCTATTGCAACTATATCATTATTCACCACTGCAGTGATGCCTTCCTTTATTAACAAAGTTACTCCACCTCTCTTTCCTTTTTGCCTGTTCTTCCCCAACATATCAACAGTCTGGAATATTAGATTCTCAGTATCAGTCACCCAATAACCACATCTCCATAATAACTATCAAGGTACAGTCATTTATGTATCTTTGTGCCATTAGTATGCTTTCCTTTATTGGTCAGAGTATTGAGTACAGGAGTTGGGAGGTCATGTTTTTTAGATTAGATTAGATTAGATTACTTACAGTGTGGAAACAGGCCCTTCGGCCCAACAA
>NC_057712.1:41803708-41821869 GCF_004010195.1 Chiloscyllium plagiosum
GGCTGTACAGGACATTGGTTAGGCCACTATTGGAATATTGCATACAATTCTGGTCTCCTTCCTATCAGAAAGATACTGTGAAACGTGAAAGGGTTCAGAAAAGATTTACAAGGATGTTGCCAGGGTTGGAGGATTTGAGTTATAGGGAGAGGCTGAACAGGCTGGGGCTGTTTTCCCTCCAGCATTGGAGGCTGAGGGGTTACCTTATAGAGGTTTACAAATTTATGAGGGGCATGGATAGGGTAAATAGGCAAAGCCTTTTCCCTGGGGTTGGGGAGCCTGTGGGGTTCTCTGCAACAGAAAGCGTTAAGGCCTAACACTGAATGTTTTCAAGAAAGAGTTAGATTCAGTTCTTGGGCTAAAGGGATCAAAGTGTATGGAGAGTCAGCAGGAACAGGGTATTGAGTTGGATGATCAGCCATACAGTTATAGAGATTTTTGTACTCAGGTTGATGAGCTTGAAAGTTTGTTTTCACATGTTTCATCCCATACTAGGTAACATCATCAGTGAAAGTCTCCGATGAAGCGCTGATGGAATGTCCCACCTCTCTATTTATAGATCTTGGTTTCTTAAGGTGGGTGAAGAAAAATATCTATACAATATTTTCAAGAAAAATGCAATGAACACAATCCACCGATTCCTCAGAACCAAACCTAAACAAGCAGACACAATGCAACCAAAAACTAGCCACATTACCTTACATTAAAGACATATCAGAAACGACTTCCAGACTACTCAGATCCCTTGGCATCATTGTAGCCCACAAACCTACCAACACACTTAATGAACTAATGACTAATAAACCTAAAGGATCCATTAGATACTACTAGCAAAACTAACATCATTTATAAGATACAATGCAAGAACTGTAAACAAAAACTACATCGCACAAACTAGCAGAAAACTTGCCACCAGGATACTTGAACACCAACTGGCTGCTATCTAGTTTCTATACATACAAAGAAGGGCACCACTTTGACTGAGACAACACAAACATCCTAGGACAGGTGAAGCAAAGACACACACGAGAATTCTTAGAGGCATGGCATTCTAACCAGAATTCCATCAATAAACACATCGATGCAGATCCTATTTACCTTGCTTTGAGAAAAAGAACCGCAAATGACATCACCCACCTTAAGAAACCAAGACCTGTAAATAGAGAGGTGGGACATACCACTAGCACTTCACCGGAGACGCTCATGGCGATGAAACATCTGAAAACAAACCTTCAACCTCAGTGAGCTAACTTACATACTTATAGAGTTATAGAGTCATACAGCATGGAAACAGACTCTTCCGTCCAACTCGTCCATGCTGATTGACTTTCCCAAACTAAACGCGTCTCACTTGCCTGTGTTTGGCCCATAGCCCTCCAAATTTTTCATATTCGTGTACCTGTCCAAATGTCTTTTAATGATGTAACTGTACCTGCATCTGTTGCTTCTTCTGGAAGGTTATTCCACATACAAACCATCCTCTGTGTGAAAAAGTTGCCCCTCAGGTTCCTTTTAAATCTTTCTCCTCTCACCTTAAAAATATACCTCTGAGTTTCAAACCCCCACCCTAGGGAAAAGACCTTTGCTATTCACCTTATCGATACCTCTCATTCTTTTATAAACTTCTAAAAGGTCACCCTCAACCTCCTGCGCTCCAACACACACAGCCTCTCCTTATAACTTGAATCCTTTAATCCCAGCAACATCTTGGCAAATCTTTTCTGAACTCTCTCCAATTTAATAATATCCTTCCTATAGCAGGGTGACCAGAACTGTACACACTATGCCAAAAGTGGTCACACCCCAATGTCCTGTACACACCTCCAAGTCATGAACATCAACTTCTATATTCATTGGTCTGAGTAATGGAAGGCAAGTGTGCTATGTACCTGAACCCCTAGGTCTCTCTATTCAACAACACTACCTAGAGATCTACCATTAACTGTATAGGTCCTGCCCTTACATAAATCAAAATTAAGCACCATTTACCACTCCTTAGCCCGTTAACTCAATTGATCACAATCCCTTTGTAATTTTAGATAACTTTCTTCACTATTTACTATACCATCAATTTTGGTGTCATTGCAAACCTATCAACTATTCTTCCTAAATTCTCATCCAAATTGTTTATATAAATGACAAACAACAGTGGACCCAGCACTGATCCCTGTGGAACATCACTGGTCACAGGTGTCCAGTCTGAGAAACAACTCTCCAACACCACCCTCTGTCTCCTACTGTCAAGCCAAATTTGTATCCAATTGACAAGCTCTCTGTGAATCCAACATGATCTAACTCTACTAATCAGTCTACCATACGGAACCTTTTACTAAAGTCCATGTAGATAATGTCTATTGCTCTGCCCTCATCAATCTATTTGTGAGATATGGTTTCCCATGCACAAAGCCATGCTGGCTGTCCCTAATCAGTCCTTGCTTCTCCAAATGCATGTAAATATGATCTCTGAGAATCCCCTTTAGCAACTTATGCACCACTGACGTCAGTTCTGTGGCTTCTCCTTACAGCTTTTCTTAAGTAAAGGCACAACATTAGCCACCCTCCAGTCCTCCCACCTCACCTGTAGCTATAGATGATACAAATATCTCTGCTAGGGGCCACACATTTTCTTCCCTAACTTCCCACAATGTCCTGGGATACATTTGATTAGGTCCCAGAGATTTATCCACCTTCTAGGGACGGCACAGTGGTTCAGTGATTAGCACTGCTGCCTCACAGCACGAGGGACCCGGATTTGATTTCCATCCTCGAGCTACTGTCTATGTGGAGTTTGCACATTCTCCCCATGTCTGGGTGGGTTTCCTCCGGGTACTTCAGTTTTCTCCCACAGTCCGAAGATGTGCAAGTTATGTGAATTGGCCATGCTAAATTGCAGGCCAGATGGATTAGTTATGGGAAATGCAGAGTTATAGAGATAGGGTCGGGGGGTGGGATGCTCTTTGGAGGGTCGGCGTGGACTCAATGGGCTGAATCACCTTCTTCCACATTGTAGGGATTCTATGATTCTTTACGTTTTTTAAAACCTCTACCAATTCCTCTTCTGCAATGTAGACTGTTTTCAAGATATCTATATTTATTTACCCGAGTTCCCTAGCCTCCCGAGTTCATCAATAAAAACTGATGCAAAATATTCATTTATTTCTCCCACCTCCTGCGGTTCCACACATGATTGCCTCATTGATCCTTAAGAGACCCTATTCTCTCCCTAGTTGCACTTTTGCTCTTAATGCTTTTGTAGAATCTTTTTGAATTAGCTTGAACCTTATTTGCCAAGGCTATCTCCTGATTTCCTTACACTTCACTTGATCCCAGTTACCGATACCTAATATATGCTTCCTTCTTATCTGACCAGAGCCTCAATATCTTTATTTATCCATTGATCTCTATTCTTACCAGCCTTACCCTTCACTCTAACAGGAACATAATGCCTCTAAACTCTCATTACCTCACTTTTGAAAGCCTCCCACCTACCAGTTAGCCGTTTACCTGCTAACAGACTACGCCAATCAAATTTTGAAGATTCTTGTCTCAAATGGCCAAAATTTATCTTTAAGAGTTTTCAGTTTTATATAAAGCCCATTAGTTTTCCATGATTATTTTCAAAGGGAGTTAGGGGGTGTGATGGATGGCAGTTATAGTAAGGGAGAAAAGCCGCAGATACAGGCAGGTAGATGGGATAATTCCAGGAAAGGTAGGAGGGGTAGGCAGGTAGTGCAGGAGTCTTCTGTGGCTATCCCTATTTAAACAAGTATGCTGATTTGGAAAATGTAGGGGGTGATGGACTCCCAGGGGAATGTAGCACAAACAGCCAATTTTCTGGTATTGAGACTAGTTCTAATGTAATGAGGGGTACGTCGGGTTCCAAACGATTGATTGTGATGGGGACTCGCTAGTCAGAGGCACAGACAGATTTTTCTGTGGCTAGCAGTGAAAAATCAGAATGGTGTTTTGCCTCCCTGGTGCCAGGATCAAGGATATCTCAGAGAGGGTGCAGAATGTTCTCAAAGGGGAGTGGGACCAGCAGGAGGTCATTGTACACATTGAAACTAATGACATAGGAAGGGCAAAGGATGAGATTCTGAAGGGAGAATATAGAAAGTTAGGCAGGAATTAGAAAAGGAGGTCCTTGAGGGTAGTGGTATCTGGATTACTTCCGGTGCTATGAGCTAGAGAGGGTAGGAATCGAAGGATAGAGTAGATGAATGCATGGCTGAGGAGCTGATACAGGGGAGATAGGTTCAGATTTTTGCATCACTGGAATCTCTTCTGGGGTAGAAGTGACCAGTACAAGAAGGATGGATTGCACGTGAATTGGAAGGGGACTAATATACTTGCAGGGAGATTTGCTAGAGCTGCTTGGGAGGATTTAAACTAGTAAGATGGGAGGGTTGGGATCCTGGGAAATAATGAGGAAAGAGATCAATCTGAGACTGGAACAGTTGGAAAAAGGAGCGAGTCACACAGTCAGGGCAGGCAGGAACAAAGCAGGACTGATAAATTCAACTGCATTTACATCAATGAAAGAGTGCTAACAGGGAAGGCAGATGAACTCAGGGCATGGTTAGGAACAGGGGACTGGGATATCATAGTAATTACAGCAACGTAGCTCAGGGTTGGACAGGACTGGCAGCTTAATGTCCCAGGATACAAATGCTATAGGAAGGATAGAAAGGGCGGCAAGAGAGGAGGGGGAGTGGTGTTTTTGATAAGGGACAGCATTACTACTGTACTTAGGGTAGATATTCCTGTGAATACATCCAAGGAAGTTATTTGGATGGAACTGAGAAATAAGAAAAGGATGATCGCCTTATTGGAATTGTATTATAGACCTCCTAATAGTCAGCAGGATATTGAGAAACAAATTTGTAAGGAGATTTCAGTTATCTATAAGAATAACAGGGTGGTTATGGTAGGGGATTTTAATTTTCCAAAGATAGACAGGGACTGCCATAATGTGAAGGGTTTAGGGGATAGAGAGGAATTTGTTAAGTGTGTATAAGAAAATCTTTTGATTCAGTCTGTGGATGTACCACATACAGAAGGTGCAAAACTTGATATATTCTTGGCAAATAAGGCAGGGCAGGTGACTGAGGTGTCAGTGGGAGAGCACTTTGGGGCCAGTGACCATAACTCTATTAGTTTTAAAATAGTGATGGAAAAGGATAGACAGGATCTAAAAGTTAAAGTTCTAAATTGGAGGAAGGCCTATTTGACATTATTCAGCAAGAACTTTCAAAAGTTGATTAGGCGTGGATGTTTGCAAGTAAAGGGATGACTGGAAAATGGGAAGCCATCAAAAATACCATAACAAAGTCCACATCCATTATATTCCTGCTAGGTGAAAGACAAGGCTGGTAGGTGTAGGGAATGCTGGATGATCAGATAAATTGAGGTTTTAATCAAGAAAAAGAAGGAAGCACATGTCAGGTACAGACAGCAGAGATTGAATGAATCCTTAGAAGAGTATAAAGGCAGTAGGAGTATACTTAAGAGGGACATCAGGAGGGCAAAAAGTAGACATGAGATAGCTTTGGCAAATAAGGTTAAGGAAAATCCAAAGAGACTTTATAAATACATTAAGGACCAAAGGGTAACTAGGGAAAGAATAGGGACTCTCAAAGCTTATGTGTAGCACCGCAGGAGATGGGAGATACTACTTGACTATTTTGCATCAGTGTTTATTGTGGAGAAAGCCATGGAAGATTTTGGATACGGGAAATAGATGGTGACATCTTGAAAAATGTCCACATTACAGAGGAGGTGGCATTGGAAAAAAGTGGATATATCCCCAGGATCTGTTTAGGTGTACCCTAGAACCGTGTGGGAAGCTAGGGAAGTGATTGCTGGGCCTTTTGCTGAGATATTTGAATCATCAATAGTCAAGAAGTGCCAGAAGATTGGTGGTTGGCGAATGTAGTGCCACTATTTAAGAAAGGCGGTAAGGAAAAGCCAGGGAATTATAGACCATTGAGCCCATCGGTGGTGGGCAAGTTGATGGAGGGAATCCTGAGGGACAGGATTTACACGTATTTGGAAAGGCAAGAACTGATTAGGGATAGTCAACATGGCTTTGTGCATGGGAAATCATGTCTCACGAACTTAATTGAGATTTTTGAAGAAGTAACAAAGAGGATTGATGAGGGCAGAGCGAAGCTCTATATGGACTTCACTAAGGCCTTTGACAAGGTTCGTCATGGTAGACTGGTTAGCAAGGTTAGATATCATGGAATACAGGGAGAACTAGCCATTTGGATACACATAACCCATATCCCTCTAAACCCTTCCTATTCATATACACATCCAGATGTCTTTTAAATGTTGCAATTGTACCAGCCTCCACCACTTCCTCTGGCAACTCAGTCCAAACACGCACTGCTCTCTGCTTGAAAAAGTTGCCCCTTAGATCTCTTTTCAATTTTTCCACACTTGCCCTAAACCTGTGCCCTCTAGTTCTGGATTCCCCCACCCCAGGGAAAACTTATTTACCCTATCTATGCCACTCATGATTTTATAAACCTCTATAAAACCACCCCTCAGCCTCCAATGCTCCAGGGAAAATAAAGCCCCAGCCTATTCAGGCTCTCCCAATAGCTCAAACCCTCCAACCCTGGAAGGATCCTTGAAGGTAGAAGTCAGGGGGTGGTGGTGGAGGGTTGCCTTTCAGACCGGAGGCCTGTGACCAGTGGTGTGACACAAGGATCAGTGCTGGGTCCACTGCTTTTTGTCATTTATATAAATGATTTGGATGTGAATGTCGGGGGTACAGTTAGTAAGTTTGCAGGTGACACCAAAATTGGAGGTGTAGTGGACAGCGAAGAAGGTTACCTCAGAGCACAACTGGGTCTTGATCAGATGGGCCAATGGCCTTAGGAGTGGCAGATGGAGTTTAATTTCGATAAATGTGAGGTGCTGCATTTTGGAAAGGCATATCTGAGCAGGGCTTATACACTTACTGGTAAGGTCCTGGGGAATGTTGCTGAACAAAGAGACCTTGGAATGCAGGCTCATGCTTTCTTGAAAGTGCAGTCGCAGGTAGATAGGATAGGGAAGAAGACATTTGGTATGCTTTCCTTTATTGTAGAGAGCATTGAGTTAGGAGGTCATGTTGTGGTTGTACAGGACACTGGTTAGGCCACTTTTGCAATATTGTGTCCAGTTCTGGTCTCCCTCCTATTGAAAGGATGTTGTGAAACTTGAAAGAGTTCAGAAAAGATTTACAAGGATCCTTCCAGGGTTGGAGGGTTTGAGCTATTGGGAGAGGCTGAATAGGCTGGGGCTTTTTTCCCCTGGAGCATTGGAAGCTGAGGGGTGGCTTTATAGAGGTTTATAAAATCATGAGTGGCATGGATAGGGTAAATAAATTTTCCCTGGGGTGGGGGAATCCAGAACTAGAGGGCACAGGTTTAGGGCGAGTGTGGAAAAATTGAAAAGAGATCTAAGGGGCAACTTTTTCAAGCAGAGAGCAGTGTGTGTTTGGACTGAGTTGCCAGAGGAAGTGGTGGAGGCTGGTACAATTGCAACATTTAAAAGATATCTGGATGGGTATATGAATAGGAAGGGTTTAGAGGGATATGGGTTAAGTGCAGGCAAATGGGACCAGATTAGGTTAGGATATCTGGTCGGCATGGACAAGTTGGATCGAAGAGTCTGTTTCCATGCTGTACATCTCTATGACTCTATATGCAGCAACCTCTTTGAGATGCCCTTGACTATGGCATCAGGGAGGGAAATACCATCCCGAATTCTTACTCAAAGCCACAGAATCTTCTGTCTGTACCCCTGACAACACAGTCTACAGTACAATTATTCTTTTGAACCGTAACAAAGCCTGGTTAAGAGATATACGTTTTTGATGCCCAAGATCTGATACTGTTATTTTCCTCTGAGAGACTATTCCCCCCAACAATCCCCAAAATGGAATGTCTGATTAAGAGGGGAATAGAGAATCCTGAACTATTTCCAACCTCTCCTGACAGTCATTTATCTACCTGACTAAACCTTCAGAGTGATCATCTCTCTCTGAATCTATTAACCATCTCACTCTGTACCTCTTGTATGCTCCTCAGTGACTCCAACTGCCTTTCCTGCCGATCTAAATGGTCTGATATGTTATCGATCCAAACACATTTCCTGCAGACATAATATCCAGTGACAGTCAACTGATCGCTAATCTCCCACATATGACAGGAGGAACATACCACCCCATTCACTCCTATAATTATCCCCTTAAAAGTTTGCGAGCATTGACTTGTGTTATGGACGAGGCCAGATTGCTAAACACCCAAACCAAACCAAATCAGAGAAAAACTGAGCTGGGAGAACTAGCCACTCTCTATTCATTGTACAAGTGTTTTTTTTAAACTTGAAAGCTCTTTTTACTGAGGCAGTAGCAGTTAGCTATCATCAAACTGGCCACAAAACCGATCAAAACTAGACACCTTTGAACCTGTGTCCTTCTTACCCCTCTGAAAAAAACACCAAGGACAACATAATCTTGTTAAAGGAGCAGCATCGACACACCTCCCTCCTTAAAAAATCGAACCATTGATATCCAAAGGTGGCTTCATTTTAAAATCCCCTAACCTTACACTATTAGAACACTACAATACCAATACACATTACAGACTATAAATATGCAAACATGCTCTTTTACATTCTATTTCAGTCTGTTTTATTTCTGCCATCGAAAGCCTCTGTTTCTCATTCAAGTCTTGACAATGAGTCATCAATCACGTTTTCTTGTCCTGCCACATGCCTACAACAACAAGCTCCATCTAAATGAGCTGTGATTTTTGTCCTTAAATTTCTCCACAGACTTCAATCGATTATGATCAGTGTATATGATTGTCTCAGATACATTACTGGTAACAAAAACATTGAAATGTTGTTAACACCAACACCAAGCTCAAAGTCTGGTTCATAACTGTCGACTATTTCTACTGATGAATGTTCAATTTCATGGAGAAATACCCAATAGGTCTTTTTATCTTCTCGTTGTCTTCCTGTAAGAGCACAGCACCGACACCCACATTACTTGCATTGATAGCCACCTTGAATGGCATTGTGTAATTAGGCGTGGCTAATACTAGGGCAGTGGTTAACACAGCTTTCAGACTGTCAAATGCCTTCTGACAGCCCGCTGTCCACTGAAATTTATTGCCTTTCTTTAGCAATTCAGTAAGTGGAGCAGCCACACTTCTAAAATTTGGTAAGAATTTCCGATAAAATCCACTCAATCCCAGGAATCGTAGTACTGCTCTTTTTGCCGATGGTATGGGAAACTCCCCAATTACCTTTGTTTTTGCATTCCATGGGGCCATTTGTGCTTGGAATGACATGGTCCAGGAAGGGGACTTGAGCTTTGGCAAATTCACTTTTAGCCAGGTTTAACGGTAAGCCTGCCTCCTGAAGTCGATCCAACAATTCTGATATATGTTGCAAATGTTCCTTCCATGTGTTACTAAAAATCAAGTCATCTATATATACGAAACAATTGGGTAATCCTGAAATGACCTTATTGGTTAGTCTCTGAAATGTGGCTGGCGCAGTATTCATACCAAATGGCATAGTTTTAAATTGATATAGTCCATTCAGCTTTACGAAAGCCGAAATTGTCTTTGCTCTTTCGGACAAAGGTACCTGCCACTATCCTCTGAGCAAGTCCAATTTAGGAATATAAGTTGCTTGTCGCATCTTATAAACATAGTCTTCCAAACGTGGAATTGGATTTGTATCAGTCTTTGTGATTGCATTGACTTTGCGATAGTCCACAGATTATCATTGGATACAATCTCATTTTGGCACCATTACTGTAGATGAGCTCTAGTCACCGTAACTCACTTTGATTATGCTGTCTTGGTGCAAAACATCACTTCATTGCTTATGTTCAATCTCCTTTTGAACCTGTGCCAACTTTAGAGGTTATATCTATAAGGATGTTACTTAATCGAAACAGCATTTTCTATATCTACATGATGCATAATTAGATTAGTACTTCCCAGTTTATTTCCACATATCTCCCCATGTGATAGTAATAACTCTGCTGGTTATTTCGATTTTCCTCTGGAAGGTAACTCAATAATTTATCCCAATTTTTGACAACTTTCTCATTGTGCAATTTAATTTGATGAATGTCCAATTCAGAATCCTCTGAACTTGGTTCTTCCCTCTGTTTTGTAACCAATAACACAGTCTCCTTTGGCTTTTCTTCCCTGTGAAAATACCTTTTGAACATATTCACATGACACACTCTGTGAGATTTCTTTCTGTCTGGAGGCCTTATCAAATAGTTCACCTCACTCAATTTCCTTTCGATCTGATAAGGTCCACTAAATCTTGCTTTTAAAGGTTCATCTATCACTGGAAGTAACACTAACACCTTATCTCTGATAGCAAAATTGCGAGTTTTTGATTTCTTGTCTGCTTCCTGTTTCATTGTATGCTGTGATATTTCTAAATGCTGTCTAGCCAATTCCCCCACTCTATTTAATCATTCCCTAAAATCTGACACATACTCCAAATATGTGGTCTCTGAATTCTGACTTACCAATTTCTCCTTAATCAATTTTAGTGGTCACCTCACTTCATGCCCGAAAACTAATTCAAATGGACTGAATTTGGTCGATTCATTTGGTGCATCTCTGACTGCAAGAAGTACAAATGGAATTCCCTTATCCCAATCATCTGGGATATAGGCCCTCAACATGGTCTTTAATATCTGATGACACCTTTCTCGCACTCCCTGCGATTCTGGATGGTATGCAATAGATTTGAATTGTTTTATTCCTAAACTGTCCATAACTTACTTGAATAATTTTGACATGATGTTTGACCCTTGATCTGATTGTATTTTTCTGGGTAGTCTGAGTTCAGTGAAAAATTTGAAAAACTCCTCTACAATCCTTTTAGCTATGAGATTGTGAAATGGAACGGCCTCTGGAAATCTAGTGGGCACATCCATTATTGTTAACAAATAGTGATTTTTGCTTTAGACAGGTTCCTATGCAAACAATTAAGATTCTAGTAAAAGGTTCCTGAAGTGCAGGAATAGGAATTAAAGATGCAGGTTTTATTACTGCCTGTGGTTTTCCAATTACCTGACATGTATGACATGTCTGGCAAAATTCAACTAAATCTGCTAGTAAAAATATTATTTTATTTTAGCTTGAGGTTTTCTCATCCCTAAATGACCCCCAACTGGTAGTTCATGTGCCACTTGCAATACCCCCTCCAAAGCCCACTGGCAATATGACTTGATGAACTTCTGCCCATTTTGCATCTGTCTGAATATGTGACTATTTCCATTTCCTCATTAAGACATAATTTTTAAGATAGTAACATTCAGGGATACCTTCAGAATATTTTTCCATGTATGCCTTTTGATACAATTGCTTTAAATCTTCATCTTTCTGGTGTAATTCAGTTAATTTCTCTGAACTAAAGCTGTCTGCTTTGGCATCTATCTGCTCCTGGTTTGTCTCGACAATTTGATCAACAGAGTCTCTGCTAAAATATCTATACTTTTTGATCTCTCCTGTTTCAACTGGTGACTTTGTGACCTTGTTACCACACAGTCAGGAAATATCCCAGGATATGTGTCCGCAATAGTTCAGTTGCCTGAGTTTCCACTAGCTTTTCAAACACAGTAGGCAGCACTCCCACCTGTGAACCAGCTTTATCGTTAGCAAGGACAAATTGTAGTCCCAGAGCTGAGAATTTTTCCAGTATTCCTATCACGACTTCTCAATTATTCACTGGACACTCTAACCACACTCTATATAATAGTGCACTTCTTGTCTCATCGTGAATTCCTGTTACTAATATCTTTTGTGGCAATAGTCCTTCCGAGGTAATTATCTCCTCATCCTTCAATATCAAAGATTGGAATGATCCTGCACTTCTTAACATTGTAACCTCTTTACCTGCTGCTCCTGGCCTATATGAATAAACTCTACCTTCAAATATATATTGTTTAAGAAAATCTGGCACTTCCTCCTTAACCAACCTTTGACCAGGTTGTACATTCTGGTATACATTTTTAGCCTTCACTGTGCTTTCCATTACCACTCTACCCTGGCTTATCCTTTTTTTCCTACATCTGGCTTCCCAGTGCTTTTCTTAACCTACCAACACTGATTTCAGGTAGCCTACTGGAGCTTTTTAACTTCACTTTTTCCTTCCATTTTTACCCTATGGTAAGTTATCCTTATGTTCTATACTGAGATCTACCTTTCCCTTTCCACGTGAGGATTTCTCTTTTCCCCATTTTCTATTCCTCATGGATTGAAATTGATTTTGGAAGCTAAACTTTGATTTATGAATTAATCCATAATCATCAGCCATTTCAGCAGCTCATCTTGCCGTTTTAACTCTCTGCTCTTCCACATGAGTTCTCACTACTTCAGGAAATGAAGTTTTGAACTCCTCCAAAATAATTGTCTCTCGAAGAGGGTCATAGGTCTGCTCTATTTTTAATGCCCTTATTCGCCTATCAAATTGATCCTTTCAAACTCAATGTAGGTTTGACTAGGGTCTCCTTAGATTCCCAAAACATTGTCTGCAGGCTTCTGGCACAAGCCCATATGCACTTAAGATGGCTTTCTCCACCTCCTCAAATGCCCCGATCCCTCCTCTGAAAGTGATGCAAATACCTCACTTGCTCTACCTGCAAGTTTTGTTTGAATTAACAAAATCCACATGGTCACTGGCCACTGCATTTGTTTAGCTACTTTTTCAAAAGAGATGAAAAAAGGCTTCTACATCCTTCTCATCAAATTTAGGCAGTGCTTGAATGTAGTCAAACAGATTCTGACCAGGCCTTTGGCTTCCTTGGGTTTGCTCATCCTCACTTTTTTCCTCACTAAGTTTACCTTCAGACTTCATCACCATCCTTTTAAGTTGACTTTCCTGTCGAAGTGTCAATTTCTGAAGTTCAAACTCTCTTTTTCTTTTTGTTCTTCTCAAGCAATTGTTCTTCTCTTTCTTCTGCTCTTAATTATAATTCAAACTGAATTGAAGTTTAGCTATCTCTAAAGATCCTCATGGTGTTTCCAGCAAATTTAAGTGCTGAGCTATTGCTGTAATTATCTCTCCTTGTCTCATGGAAGGAAGCAGCTCCAACTCCAGATTGTCTACTAATTCCAACCTTATTCACCTTTTCCAAGGCCCCCAAAAGTCACTTCTTTTACCCCCAGAAAATTCTTGGTGACTGAAAGCCATTACTACACCAAGCACAGTTTAAACCAACTGAATTCAACACCCAGAACAAAAGACACTAACACCGACCACTTGTTGCCTTTGAGTCCAGCAACACTAATCCCAAATTGGAACTATATGATAAATCCTGTAAAGAGCCCTCAATCTGTTATAGACCAGGCAAGACTGCTAAAAACCCAAACAAAACCAAACCAGAGAAAAACTGAGCTGGGAGACTGGCTACTGCCCTTTCATGATACAATTTTCTTTTAACTTGAAAGCCTTTTGCCTGAGGCAGTACCTGTTAGCTATAATTAAATAGGACTTAAACCCCGTCAAAACTATACATCCTTGGAACTAAGGACAACATAACCTTGTTAATGGATCAGCATGGTCACACTTGCCTAAAAAGATCTATACTTTTCCTCAAATCCAGTGTTTGTAGTCTGATTGCTGCTGACACACTATGATGGGAACATTTAAAGCCTCTATTTTATACTATACAGTCTGAAAGAAGAAGCTCTAAATACAACATTTTCAGAAAAACATATATCCGTCCCTTACCACAGTTTTTAATTTTAAGCACACAAAAGAGAACAAAAAATTTAATATTTAAATCCTTAAAATCTGGCAGTTAGCTTAACCTCCCAGCACCGAAAACAGCCTCCTCCTCAAATCTTCTATCAGCTTCTGGCTCTGAGTAAAGGTATGTTGATCCTTTCAACTCCTAGAGTCAGCCTTGCAAAAATAACAGATCCAGGAACCTACTCCCCATCGTTATTTCAACCGCTAATGACAAACCCTCTACAAACAAGTTGAAAATCTTCTGCGTTCCGTGTGCATGCTGAAAAAACCTCTCTCGGGTTACTGAATGGTGGAACATACTAAAATGGCCAAATTGCCTACTTCTGCTCTTATTTTCTATGTTTCCATGTCAGGATATCCCCTTGTATCTTGTATCCTTGTTATCCTTGTATCTTGTCAAAATTACTTGAAGGGGACTTTGAGTAAGGTAACAAACTGTCTATATGTAAAATGTCATTATTATACAAACAACCTGGACCACAATGTTTCCTCATGTGTCATTAAAGAAGGGAGTATTCGTTTACTCAATGTTGTTTTGTGTCAACCAATAGGAGATACACTCATTAAATAAAAATGTGATATTCTCTATGGATGACTATTATTCTTAGCTTGTGTGGTTCCATATCTCTAAAATTTTGACAAACATAAATACATAAATGTGCACTTATGACAGATTATAAACATTTGGACAAATGTTACTGTTTAGTGGCGTGTAGTGTTGTGATGAGAATACGAATCAGCAATTCATAAACTATGGTCTCAATCTTACATTCTTTGGCTAAATGTGAATTGTGCTGAGACTTTCAGCATGAGGGCCAGTGAGATTTCTAGCTACATCTCACCAGACATGCCTCATTAACTACTTACCCAGCCACATGGTATCTCTCATGTCTACTTCTTCCCAATCTTACCACATGTTGTACCTGGAAGACTTCACCACTCACTGGATATTTGCTAAAGACCAGCATCCTTGGCATGTATCTAATTTAAATGGTCTTTGTGTGCCCAAAGATGCCCTGCTCAATTAAGGATGTTTTCTGAAAGGGAAGATGGTACCATGATTCTCAAATTGAAACCTGGAGGTCCTGAGGGCCTAATCTAATAGAGGGGCACTTCTTCCCAGAGGACTGGCAGAGGAGGCTGTGAAGAAAGACTCCGCAGCCTTGTCAGAGGCGCCACCAGGTCAGTGCTGGTTTCATGGTCCAGAGGAAGGGGCAGCAGTCAATGACCTTCTTCATTTGCCAGGATAAGTACTACACCCTTATTTCTGCTACTTCACAGTCACTCTATCTCAGCTACTGCATCTATTTCACCAAATTTATGCTCTATCACTCTAATTATTGCCTGCAACATTGTCCTTTACTTACTTACATTCCACTCCCCATAACCTTCCACACCACTAACCCTGCATGGGCCTTGTGGTGCCTCCTCACACTTTAACATCTTTCAACAACCTGCATCTGCATTTGCAGCTCCACCTGTACTAACAGCGGTGTTACCCATTTTTACCTCACCCGTTTCTTTCATTCCAGGAAGATAACCTGCAATAGGGCTGAAAGGATCTGGAAAGATGGAGAGGTGCCAAGATGTAGATTCCTCACGCCTATGAGAAAAGAATCCTGGTCTTCGCAGGAGAAGACCAGGACCATTCCTGTAATGATGCTGGATCATTCATGTCCTGACAACCAACTAAGCACCATTCTTCATTCTACTGCAATTCTCACAATAACCATGATAACCAAATAAATCTTATTGATTGCAACTCCTTCTAACCACTGGCCACAATGCCTCCTCTCTTATTTATCTTGCAGGTACCTCTGGAATGTCACCGCCATTGTGCTGAAACAGTTGACTCTCCCAGAACCACCTCTTTAAATTCTTAGGTCAAGACTACCAAGGTCTCAGAGGATGCACTGGCAAAGGTGCCATCTACAACTTTACCAGCTCAGATACTCACACCTTAGCAGGAATGTTAACCTTTGGAAGTGTGGGAGCACAAGTTGTTAAATACTTTACTGCAATAGCTCTGCACCCGACCGAGTAAAAAGTGTCTGGCACTTGGAGGACTGTCTGGAACCATCCACTAGCTCAGTCCTAGGAGAAGATCTTGTAGTGTTGGCAATCAGGGATTGTCAGCCAAATGCACAGTGAGAAACATGCACAGCAGACAGATATGTGGAACACATTGACTCTGATTACCCAGAAACTACAGCAATGGAGCAAGTCATGTATCCTCGACAGGTGTGCAGCTACCATAGGGAGTCAAGACCAACACCCTCAAGATCTCTGGAGAGGTGTAATCACATGCACTCTATTGCCCCAGTCATTCGTCTTTGGAATGATGGAATGGAATGCCTCTTCTCTGGCAAACTGCACTATTTTAACTTTGCATCTAGTTGTTTCTCTCTCTGTCAGGCCTGAATGTACCTGTGCTAGCAAGATGCATAACTTTATGGCAATATAGGGTGCATCATGGATCACCATCTGCACTGAAAGCCTGCTGCAGAATGTGGAAGCATGATGAACACCATTAGGTGAAAGTGAGGACTGCAGATACTGGATATTAAGAGTCAACAGCGTGGTACTGGAAAAGTACAGGTCAGGCAGCATCCGAGGAACAGGAAAATTGAAGTTTCGAGCAAGAGCCCTTCATGAGGAATGAAGCTGGGAGCCTCAGGGGTGGAGAGATAAATGGGAGGAGAATGGAGCTGGGGATGAAGATAGCTGTGAGAGGAATAGGTGGGGGTAAAGGTGATAGGTCAGAGGGGAGGGTGGAGCGGATAGGTGGGAAGGAAGATGGACAGATGGGATAGGTCATGAGGACGGTGCTGAGACACTTCTCCGCCGCCTCCGAGCTTACTTTTTCAATCAAGACTCCCACCCACCTTCTGAGGACCCCTTCGCCTGCCTCCAACACACCCCAACCACCTGGACACCCCATGCTAGTCTATTACCCGCCCTCAACCTCTTTATTTCCAACTGGCGCAGAGACACTGACCACCTCAATCTGTCCACTCCCTCACCCACTCCAACTTCTCACCCTCACAATGCACAGCCCTCCACTCCCTTTGCTCCAACCCCAACCTCACCAACAAACCAGCGGACAAGGGGTGGGGGGGTGCAGCGGTAGTTTGGCACACTGACCTCTACACTGCTGTAGGCAGGCACCAACTTGAAGACACCTCCTACCACCCCTCAACCACGACTTCACCTCCCATCACCAAACCATCATCTCCCAGACCGTACACAACCTCATCACCTCAGGGGATCTCCCACCTACAGCTTCCAACCTCATTGTTTGGGAACCCCGCACCACCCGGTTTTACCTCCTACCCAAGATCCACAAGCCTGACTACCCCAGTCGACCTATCATCTCAGCCTGCTCCTGACCACCCCCCCACCCCTTGTCCGCTGGTTTGTTGGTGAGGTTGGGGTTGGAGCAAAGGGAGTGGAGGGCTGTGCATAACTCCACATACCTCGATACTGTCCTATCCCTCCGGTCCAGGAACTCCCCACATATGTTCAGGACACCACCCACTCCCTCCACCTCTTCCAAGACTTTCGTTTCCCAGGCCCCCAATGCCTCATCTTCACCATGGACATCCAGTCCCTATATACCTCCATCTGCCCTCGCTTTCTTCCTCTCCCAACGTCCCCACCAGTACCCTTCCATTGACACTCTTATTCGTTTGACTGAACTGGTCCTCACCCTCAACAATGTCTCCTTCAAATCCTTCCACTTCCTCCAGATGAAAGGGGTAGCCATGGGCACCTGCATGGGCCCTAGCTATGCCTGTCTCATTGTCAGCTATGTGGAACAATCTATCTTCTGCAGTTACACCGGCACCACTCCCCACCTTTTCCTCCGCTACATTGGCGCCATCTTGTGCTCCCACGAGGAGGTTTAACAGTTCATCAACTTCACTAACACATTCCACCCCGACCTTAAATTCACCTGGATCAGCTCTGACACCTCTCTCCCCTTCCTTGACCTCTCTATCTCCATCAACGGTGACCGACTCAACACTGACATTTTCGACAAACCCACTGACTCACACAACTACCTGGATTACACCTCCTCCCACCCTGCCTCCTGCAAAAATGCTATCCCTTATTCCCAATTCCTCCGCCTCTGCCGCATCTACTCCCAGGAGGAGCAGTTCCAATACCGAACAACCCAGATGGCCTCCTTCTTCAAAGACCGCAATTTCCCCCCAGACGTGATTGACGATGCTCTCCACTTCATCTCCTCAACTTCCTGCTCCTCCGCCCTTGAGCCCCGCCCCTCCAATCGCCACCAGGAGTGAACCCCACTGGTCCTCACCTACCACCCCACCAACCTCCATATACATCATATCATCCGT